>NW_027275360.1:0-60839 GCF_030028105.1 Mobula birostris
GCAGAGAGTAAGTCTCTCAGAGATCATAGTGCGGAGAGCAAACATCACAGAGAACAGAGTGCAGAGAGTAAAAATCACAGAGAGCATAGTGCAGTGATTAAAAATCACAGAGAGCAGGGTGCGGAGAGTAAAAATGACAGAGAACAGAGAGCAGACTGTAAAAATAACAGAGAACACAGTGCGGAGAGAAAATAAATCACAGAGTACCGAGTGCAGAGAGTAAAAATCACAGAGAGCAGAGTGCAGAGATGAAAAATCAGAGAGAGCAGAGTGCGGAGAATAAAAATAACAGAGATCAGAGTGCAGAGAGTAAAAATGACAGGGAACAGAGTGCAGACTGTAAAAATCAAAGAGAACAGAGTGCGGAGAGTAAAAATCGCAGAGAGCATAGTGCAGTGATTAAAAATCACTGAGAGCAGGGTGCAGAGAGTAAAAATGACAGAGAACAGAGAGCAGACTGTGAAAATGACAGAGAACACAGTGCGGAGAGAAAAAAAAAAATCACAGAGTACCGAGTGCAGAGAGTGAAAATCACAGACAGCTGAGTGCAGAGAGTAAAATTCACAGATTCCCTAGTGTAGAGAGTAAAAATCACAGAGAGCAGAGTGAAGAGAGCAAAAATCAAAGAGATCAGAGTGCGGAAATTAAAAATCAAAGAGAGCTGAGTGCAGAGAGTAAAAATAACAGAGAACAGAGTGGGGAGAGTAAAAATCACAGAGAACAGTGTACACAGAGTAAATATCACAGAGAGCAGAGTGCAGAGTCTAAAAATCTCAGAGGGCAGAGTGAAGAGAGTGAAAATCACAGAGAGCAGCGTACAGAGAGTAAAAATCACAGAGCGCAGAGTGCAGAGAGTAAAAATGACAGAAAACAGAGTGCTGAGTGTAAAAATCTCTGAGAATAGAGTGCGGAGAGTAAAAATCACAGACAGCAGACTGCGGTGAGTAAAGATCACAGAGAGCAGAGTACAGAGAGTAAAATTCACAGAGTCCCGAGTGTAGAGAGTAAAAATCACAGAGAGCAGAGTGAGGAGATTAAAAATTAGAGAGAGCACAGTGCGGAGAGTAAAAATCACAGAGAACATAGTGCAGAGAGTAAAAATCACAGAGAACAGAGTGCGGAGAGTAAAAACCACAGAGAGCAGAATTAGCAGAGTAAAAATCACAGACAGCAGAGTGCGGAGTGTAAAAATCACAGAGAGAAGTGTGCGGGGAATAAAAATCACAAAAAGCAGAGTGAAGAGAGTAAAAATCACAGGGATCAGAGTGCGGAAAGCCAAAATCACAGAGAACGGATTGCAGAGAATAAAAATCCCAGAGATCAGAGTGCAGAGAGTAAGAATCTCAGAGAGCTGAGTGCAGAGAGTAAGCATCACAGAGAACAGAGTGCAGAGAGTAAAAATCACAGAGAGCATAGTGCAGTGATTAAAAACCACAGAGAGCAGGGTGCGGAGAGTAAAAATGACAGAGAACAGAGAGCAGACTGTAAAAATCACAGAGAACACAGTGCGGAGAGAAAATAAATCACAGAGTACCGAGTACAGAGAGTAAAAATCACAGAGAGCAGAGTGCAGAGATGAAAAATCAGAGAGAGCAGAGTGCAGAGAGTAAAAATTAGAGAGAGCACAGTGCGGAGAGTAAAAATCCCAGAAATTAGAGTGCAGAGTGTAAAAATCACAGAGCGCAGAGTGCAGAGAGTAAAAAACGACAGAAAACAGAGTGCTGAGTGTAAAAATCTCTGAGAATAGAGTGCGGAGAGTAAAAATCACAGACAGCAGACTGCGGTGAGTAAACATCACAGAGAGCAGAGTACAGAGAGTAAAATTCACAGAGTCCCGAGTGTAGAGAGTAAAAATCACAGAGAGCAGAGTGAGGAGATTAAAAATTAGAGAGAGCACAGTGCGGGGAGTAAAAATCACAGAGAACAGAGTGCAGAGAGTAAAAATCCCAGAGCGCTGAGTGCAGAGAGTGAAAATCACAGAAATTAGCGTGCAGAGAGTAAAAATCACAGAGAACAGAGTGCGGAGAGCAAAAATCACAGAGAACAGAGTGCACAGAGTAATAATCACAGAGAACATAGTGCAGAGAGTAAAAATCACAGAGAACAGAGTGCGGAGAGTAAAAACCACAGAGAGCAGAATTGGCAGAGTAAAAATCACAGACAGCAGAGTGCGGAGTGTAAAAATCACAGAGAACACAGTGCGGAGAGAAAATAAATCACAGAGTACCGAGTGCAGAGAGTAAAAATCACAGAGAGCAGAGTGCAGAGATGAAAAATCAGAGAGAGCAGAGTGGCGGAGAATAAAAATCACAGAGATCAGAGTGCAGAGATTAAAAATGACAGGGAACAGAGTGCAGACTGTAAAAATCAAAGAGAACAGAGTGCGGAGAGTAAAAATCGCAGAGAGCATAGTGCAGTGATTAAAAATCACAGGGAGCAGGGTGCAGAGAGTAAAAATGACAGAGAACAGAGAGCAGACTGAGAAAATCACAGAGAATACAGTGCGGAGAGAAAAAAAAAATCACAGAGTACCGAGTGCAGAGAGTAAAAATCACAGACAGCTGTGTGCAGAGAGTAAAATTCACAGATTCCCGAGTGTAGAGAGTAAAAATCACAGAGAGCAGGGGTGAGGAGATTAAAAATGAGAGAGAGCAGAGTGCAGAGAATAAAAATCAGAGAGAGCAGAGTGCGGAGAATATAAATCACAGAGGACAGAGTCCAGAGAGTAAAAATCACAGACAGCAGAGTGGGGAGATTAAAAATCAGAGAGAGCAGAGTGCGGGGAATAAAAATCAGAGAGAGCAGAGTGCGGAGAATAAAAATCACAGAGGACAGAGTCCAGAGAGTAGAAATCACAGAGAGCAGAGTGCAGAGAGTAAAAATCTCAGAGGGCAGAGTGCGGAGAGTAAAAATCACTAAGAATGGAGTGCTGATAATAAAACTCACAGAGAACAGAGGGCAGAGAATAAAAATCACAGAGATCAGAGTGCAGAGAGTAAAAATCACAGAGATCGGTGTGCAGAGAGTAAAAAAAAAATCACAGAGAGCAGAGTGCAGAGAGTAAAGGCCACAGACAGCTGAGTGCAGAGAGTAAAAATCACAGAGACAGAATGCAGAGAGTGAAAATCACAGAAATCAGAGTGCAGAGAGTAAAAATCACAGAGAGCAGAGTACAGAGAGTAAAAATTAGAGAGAGCACAGTGCGGAGAGTAAATATCACAGAGAGCTGAGTGCAGAGAGTAAGAAGCACAGAGAGCAGAGTGAGGAGAATAAAACTCAGAGAGAACAGAGTCCAGAGAGTAGGAATCACAGAGAGCAGAGTGCAGAGAGTAAAAATCTCAGAGGGCAGAGTGCGGAGAGTAAAAACCTCTAAGAATGGAGTGCTGATAATAAAACTCACAGAGAGCAGAGGCCAGAGAATAAAAATCACAGAGATCGGAGTGCGGAGAGTAAAATTCACAGATTCCCGAGTGTAGAGAGTAAAAATCACAGAGAGCAGAGTGAGGAGATTAAAAATTAGAGAGAGCACAGAGCGGAGAGTAAAAATCACAGAGAACAGAGTGCAGAGAGTAAAAATCCCGGAGCGCAGAGTGCAGAGAGTGAAAATCACAGAAATTAGAGTGCAGAGAGTAAAAATCACAGAGAACAGAGTGCGGAGAGCAAAAATCACAGAGAACAGAGTGCACAGAGTAATAATCACAGAGAACATAGTGCAGAGAGTAAAAATCACAGAGAACAGAGTGCGGAGAGTAAAAACCACAGAGAGCAGAATTGGCAGAGTAAAAATCACAGACAGCAGAGTGCGGAGTGTAAAAATCACAGAGAGAAGTGTGCAGGGAATTAAAATCACAGACAGCAGAGTGAAGAGAGTAAAAATCACAGGGATCAGAGTGCGGAAAGCCAAAATCACAGAGAACGGATTGCAGAGAATAAAAATCCCAGAGATCAGAGTGCAGAGAGTAAGAATCTCAGAGAGCTGAGTGCAGAGAGTAAGCATCACATAGAAACAGAGTGCAGAGAGTAAAAATCACACAGACCTGAGGGCAGAGAGTAAAGATCACAGAGAGCAGAGGGCAGAGAGTAAGTCTCTCAGAGATCATAGTGCGGAGAGCAAACATCACAGAGAACAGAGTGCAGAGAGTAAAAATCACAGAGAGCATAGTGCAGTGATTAAAAAATCACAGAGAGCAGGGTGCGGAGAGTAAAAATGACAGAGAACAGAGAGCAGACTGTAAAAATACAGAGAACACAGTGCGGAGAGAAAATAAATCACAGAGTACCGAGTGCAGAGAGTAAAAATCACAGAGAGCAGAGTGCAGAGATGAAAAATCAGAGAGAGCAGAGTGCGGAGAATAAAAATAACAGAGATCAGAGTGCAGAGAGTAAAAATGACAGGGAACAGAGTGCAGACTGTAAAAATCAAAGAGAACAGAGTGCGGAGAGTAAAAATCGCAGAGAGCATAGTGCAGTGATTAAAAATCACTGAGAGCAGGGTGCAGAGAGTAAAAATGACAGAGAACAGAGAGCAGACTGTGAAAATGACAGAGAACACAGTGCGGAGAGAAAAAAAAAAAATCACAGAGTACCGAGTGCAGAGAGTGAAAATCACAGACAGCTGAGTGCAGAGAGTAAAATTCACAGATTCCCTAGTGTAGAGAGTAAAAATCACAGAGAGCAGAGTGAGGAGATTAAAAATCAGAGAGACCAGAGTGCAGAGAATAAAAATCAGAGAGAGCAGAGTGTGGAGAATAAAAATCACAGAGGACAGAGTCCAGAGAGTAGAAATCACAGAGAGCAGAGTGCAGAGAGTAAAAATCTCAGAGGGCAGAGTGCGGAGAGTAAAAATCACTAAGAATGGAGTGCTGATAATAAAACTCACAGAGAGCAGAGGGCAGAGAATAAAAATCACAGAGATCAGAGTGCGGAGAGTAAAAATGACAGAGATCAGAGTGCAGATCGTAAAAATCACAGAGATCAGAGTGCAGAGAGTAAAAATCACAGAGATCTGTGTGCAGAGAGTAAAAAAAAATCACAGAGAGCAGAGTGCAGAGAGTAAAGGCCACAGACAGCTGATTGCAGAGAGTAAAAATCACGGAGACAGAATGCAGAGAGTGAAAATCACATAAATCAGAGTGCAGAGAGTAAAAATCACAGAGAGCAGAGTACAGAGAGTAAAAATTAGAGAGAGCACAGTGCGGAGAGTAAATATCACAGAGACCAGAATGAAGAGAGTGAAAATCACAGAGTGCCGAGTGCTGAGAGTAAAAATCACAGAGAGCTGAGTGCAGAGAGTAAGAAGCACAGAGAGCAGAGTGAGGAGAATAAAACTCAGAGAGAACAGAGTCCAGAGAGTAGGAATCACAGAGAGCAGAGTGCAGAGAGTAAAAATCTCAGAGGGCAAAGTGCGGAGAGTAAAAACCTCTAAGAATGGAGTGCTGATAATAAAACTCACAGAGAGCAGAGGCCAGAGAATAAAAATCACAGAGATCGGAGTGCGGAGAGTAAAAATTTCAGAGATCAGAGTGCAGAGAGTAAAAATCAGAGAGAGCTCAGTGCGGAGAGTAAAAATCACAGGGAACACAGTGCAGAGAGAAAAAAAAATCACAGAGCGCAAAGTGCAGAGAGTAAAAATGACAGAAAACAGAGTGGTGAGAGTAAAAATCTCAGAGAATAGAGTGTGGAGAGTAAAAATCACAGACAGCAGACTGCGGTGAGTAAAGATCACAGAGAGCAGAGTACAGAGAGTAAAATTCACAGATTCCCGAGTGCAGAGAGTAAAAATCACAGAGAGCAGAGTGAGGAGATTAAAAATTAGAGAGAGCACAGTGCGGAGAGTAAAAATCACAGAGAATAGAGTGCAGAGAGTAAAAATTAGAGAGAGCACAGTGCGGGGAGTAAAAATCACAGAGAACAGAGTGCAGAGAGTAAAAATCCCAGAGCGCAGAGTGCAGAGAGTGAAAATCACAGAAATTAGAGTGCAGAGAGTAAAAATCACAGAGAACAGAGTGCGGAGAGCAAAAATCACAGAGAACAGAGTGCACAGAGTAATAATCACAGAGAACATAGTGCAGAGAATAAAAATCTCAGAGAACAGAGTGCGGAGAGTAAAAAACCACAGAGAGCAGAATTGGCAGAGTAAAAATCACAGACAGCAGAGTGCGGAGTGTAAAAATCACAGAGAGAAGTGTGCAGGGAATAAAAATCACAGACAGCAGAGTGAAGAGAGTAAAAATCACAGGGATCAGAGTGCGGAAAGCCACAATCACAGAGAACGGATTGCAGAGAATAAAAATCCCAGAGATCAGAGTGCAGAGAGTAAGAATCTCAGAGAGCTGAGTGCAGAGAGTAAGCATCACAGAGAACAGAGTGCAGAGAGTAAACATCACACAGACCTGAGGGCAGAGAGTAAAGATCACAGAGAGCAGAGGGCAGAGAGTAAGACTCTCAGAGATCATAGTGCGGAGAGCAAACATCACAGAGAACAGAGTGCAGAGAATAAACATCACAGAGAGCATAGTGCAGTGATTAAAAATCACAGAGAGCAGGGTGCGGAGAGTAAAAATGACAGAGAACAGAGAGCAGACTGTAAAAATCACAGAGAACACAGTGCGGAGAGAAAATAAATCACAGAGTACCGAGTGCAGAGAGTAAAAATCACAGAGAGCAGAGTGAAGAGATGAAAAATCAGAGAGAGCAGAGTGCAGAGAATAAAAATAACAGAGATCAGAGTGCAGAGAGTAAAAATGACAGGGAACAGAGTGCAGAGTGTAAAAAGCAAAGAGAACAGAGTGCGGAGAGTAAAAATCGCAGAGAGCAGGGTGCAGAGAGTAAAAATGACAGAGAACAGAGAGCAGACTGTGAAAATCACAGAGAACACAGTGCGGAGAGAAAAAAAAAATCACAGAGTACCGAGTGCAGTGAGTAAAAATAACAGACAGTTGAGTGCAGAGAGTAAAAATCACAGAGAGCAGAGTGTGGAGATTAAAAATCAGAGAGAGCAGAGTGCGGAGAATAAAAATCACAGAGAATAGAGTGCACAGATTAGAAATCACAGAGAGCAGAGTGCAGAGAGTAAAAATCTCAGAGGGCAGAGTGAAGAGATTGAATATCACAGAGAGCAGAGTATAGAGAGTAAAAATCACAGAGTGCCGAGTGCAGAGAGTAAAAATCACAGAGAGCGTAGTGCAGAGATTAAAAATCACAGAGAGCAGGGTGCGGAGAGTAAAAATCACAGAGAGCTGAGTACAGCGAGTAAGAATCACGGAGAGCAGAGTGCGGAGATTAAAAATCAAAGAGAGCTCTGGGCAGAGAGTAAAAATAACAGAGAACAGACGAGGGAGAGTAAATATCACAGAGATCAGAGTTCAGAGAGTAAATATCACAGAGAGCTGAGTACAGAGAGTAAAAATCACAAAGTCCCGAGTGTAGAGAGTAAAAATCACAGAGAGCAGAGTGCGGAGAGTAAAAATCACTAAGAATGGAGTGCTGATAAAAAAGCTCACAGAGAGCAGAGGACAGAGAATAAAAATCACAGAGATCAGAATGCGGAGAGTAGAAATCACAGAGAGCAGAGTGCAGAGAGTAAGAATCTCAGAGGGCAGAGTGCGGAGAGTAAAAATCACAGAGAGCAGAGTGCGGAGAATAAAGATCACTAAGAATGGAGTGCTGATAATAAAACTCACAGAGAGCAGAGGGCAGAGAATAAAAATCACAGACATCAGGGTGCGGAGAGTAAAAATTACAGAGATCAGAGTGCAGATCGTAAAAATCACAGAGATCAGAGTGCAGAGAGTAAAAATCACAGAGATCTGTGTGCAGAGAGTAAAAAAATCACAGAGAGCAGAGTGCAGAGAGTAAAAGTCACAGAGATCAGTGTGCAGAGAGTAAAAATCACAGAGACAGAATGCAGAGAGTGAAAATCACAGACAGAAGAATGCAGAGTAAAAGTCACAGAGAACAGAGTGCAGTGAGTAAGTATCACCGAGATCAGAGTGCAGACTGTAAAAATCAAAGAGAACAGAGTACAGAGAGTGAAAATCACAGACAGCTGAGTGCAGAGAGTAAAAATCGCAGAAAGCAGAGTGCGGAGATTAAAAATCAGAGAGAGCAGAGTGCGGAGAATAAAAATCACAGAGAACAGAGTGCAGAGAGTAGAAATCACAGAGAGCATTGTGCAGAGAGTAAAAATCTTAGAGGGCAGAGTGCAGAGAGTGAATATCACAGAGAGCAGAGTACAGAGAGTAAAAATCACGGAGTGCCGAGTGCAGAGAGTAAAAATCACAGACAGCTGAGTGCAGAGTGTAAAAATCACAGACAGCAGAGTACGGAGATTTGAAATCAGAGAGAGCAGAGTGCAGAGAGTAAGTATCACCGAGATCAGAGTGCATACTGTGAAAAATCAAAGAGAACAGAGTACAGAGAGTAAAAATCACAGAGTGCCGAGTGCAGAGAGTAAAAATCACAGACAGCTGAGTGCAGAGAGTAAAAATCACAGAAAGCAGAGTGCGGAGATTAAAAATCAGAGAGAGCAGAGTGCGGAGAATAAAAATCACAGAGAACAGAGTGCAGAGAGTAGAAATCACAGAGAGCAGAGTGCAGAGAGTAAAAATCTCAGAGGGCAGAGTGAAGAGAGTGAATATCACAGAGAGCAGAGTTCAGAGAGTAAAAATCTCAGAGGTCTGTGTGCAGAGAGTAAAAGTCACAGAGAACAGAGTGCAGAGAGTAAGTATCACCGAGATCAGAGTGCAGAGAGTAAAAATCACAGAGAACATAATGCAGAGAGTAAAAATCACACAGACCTGAGGGCAGAGAGTAAAGATCACGGAGAGCAGAGGGCAGAGAGTAAAACTCTCAGAGATCATAGTGCGGAGACCAAACATCACAGAGAACAGAGTGCAGAGAGTAGAAATCACAGACAGCAGAGTGCAAAGAGTAAAAACCTCAGAGGGCAGAGTACAGAGAGTAAAAATCACAGAGTCCCGAGTGCAGAGAGTAAAAATCATAGACAGCTGAGTACAGAGAGTAAACATCACAGAGTGCCGAGTGCACAGAGTAAAAATCACAGACAGCTGAGTGCAGAGAGTAAAAATCACAGAAAGCTGAGTGCGGAGATTAAAAATCTGTGAGAGCAGCGTGCGGAGATTAAAAATCAGAGAGAGTAGAGAGCGGAGAATAAAAATCACAGAGAACAGAGTGCAGAGAGTAGAGATCACAGAGAGCAGAGGGCAGAGAGTAAAAGTCTCAGAGATCAGAGTACAGAGAGTAAAAATCACAGAGAGCTGAGTACAGCGTGTAAAAATCACGGAGAGCAGAGTGCGGAGATTAAAAATCAAAGAGAGCTGAGTGCAGAGAGTAAAAATAACAGAGAACAGAGTGGGGAGAGTAAAAATCACAGAGTACAGAGTAAATCTCACAAAGAGCAGAGTGCAGAGAGTAAAAATCACAGAGAACAGAGTGCAGACTGTAAACATCACCGAGAACAGAGTGCAGAGAGTAACTTTCACAGAGAACAGTGTGCGGAGAGTAAAAATCACACAGAGCAGAATTTGCAGAGTAAAAATCACAGAGAGCAGAGTGCGTTGAGTAAAGATCACAGAGAGCAGAGTACAGAGAGTAAAAATCACAGAGAGCTGAGTACAGCGTGTAAAAATCACGGAGAGCAGAGTGCGGAGATTAAAAATCAAAGAGAGCTGAGTGCAGAGAGTAAAAATAACAGAGAACAGAGTGGGGAGAGTAAAAATCACAGAAATTAGAGTGCAGAGAGTAATAATCACAGAGCGCAGAGTGCAGAGAGTGAAAATCACAGAAATGAGAGTGCAGAGAGTAAAAATCACAGAGCGCAGAGTGCGGACAGTAAAAATGACAGAAAACAGAGTGCGGAGTGTAAAAATCTCAGAGAATAGAGTGCGGACAGTAAAAATCACGGACGGAAGAGTGCGGTGAGTAAAGATCACAGAGAGCAGAGTACAGAGAGTAAAAATCACAGAGTCCCGAGTGCAGAGAGTAAAAATCATAGACAGCTGAGTGCAGAGTGTAAAAATCACAGAGAGCAGAGTGTGGAGATTAAAAATCAGTGAGAGCAGAGTGTGGAGAATAAAAATCACAGAGAACAGAGTGCGGAGAGTAGAAATCACAGAGAGCAGAGTACAGAGAGTAAAAATCTCAGAGGGCTGAGTGCGGAGAGTAAAATTCACTATAAATGGAGTGCTGATAATAAAACTTACAGAGAGCAGAGAGCAGAGAACAAAAATCACCGAGATCAGAGTGCGGAGAGCAAAAATCATAGAGATCAGAGTGCGGAGAGTAAAAGTTACAGAGATCAGAGTGCAGAAAGTAAATATGACAGAGAGCAGAGTGAAGACAGTAAAAATCACAGAGAGCTGAGTGCAGAGAGGAAAAATCACAGAGAGCAGAGTGCGGAGATTAAAAATCAGAGAGAACAGAGTCCAGAGAGTAGAAATCACATAGAGCAGAGTCAGGAGAATAAAACTCACTATGAATGGAGTACTGAGAACAAAAATCGCAGACAGCTGAGTGCGGAGATTAAAAATCAGAGAGAGCAGAGTGCGGAGAATAAAAATCACAGAGAACAGAGTGCGGACAGTAGAAATCACAGAGAGCAGAGTGCGGAGAGTAAAAATCACAGAGATCTGAGTGCAGCGAGCATAAAACACAGAGAACCGAGTGCAGAAGTAAAAATCACAGAAAGCAGAGTGCGGAGAGTAAAAGTTACAGAGATCAGCGAGCAGAAAGTAAATATCACAGAGATCAGAGTGCAGAGAGTAAAAGTCACAGAGAACAGAGTGCAGACTGTAAAAATCACCGAGAACTGAGTGCAGAGAGTAAATATCACAGAGAGCAGAATTTGCAGAGTAAAAATCACAGAGAGCAGAGTGCGTTGAGTAAATATCACAGAGAGCAGAGTGGAGAGAGTAAAAATCACAGAGAGCAGATTTCAGAGGGTAAAAATCACAGAGTGCCGAGTGCACAGAGTAAAAATCACAGACAGCTGAGTGCAGAGAGTAAAAATCACAGAAAGCTGAGTGCGGAGATTAAAAATCTGTGAGAGCAGCGTGCGGAGATTAAAAATCAGAGAGAGTAGAGAGCGGAGAATAAAAATCACAGAGAACAGAGTGCAGAGAGTAGAGATCACAGAGAGCAGAGGGCAGAGAGTAAAAGTCTCAGAGATCAGAGTACAGAGAGTAAAAATCACAGAGAGCTGAGTACAGCGTGTAAAAATCACGGAGAGCAGAGTGCGGAGATTAAAAATCAAAGAGAGCTGAGTGCAGAGAGTAAAAATAACAGAGAACAGAGTGGGGAGAGTAAAAATCACAGAGTACAGAGTAAATCTCACAAAGAGCAGAGTGCAGAGAGTAAAAATCACAGAGAACAGAGTGCAGACTGTAAACATCACCGAGAACAGAGTGCAGAGAGTAACTTTCACAGAGAACAGTGTGCGGAGAGTAAAAATCACACAGAGCAGAATTTGCAGAGTAAAAATCACAGAGAGCAGAGTGCGTTGAGTAAAGATCACAGAGAGCAGAGTACAGAGAGTAAAAATCACAGAGAGCTGAGTACAGCGTGTAAAAATCACGGAGAGCAGAGTGCGGAGATTAAAAATCAAAGAGAGCTGAGTGCAGAGAGTAAAAATAACAGAGAACAGAGTGGGGAGAGTAAAAATCACAGAAATTAGAGTGCAGAGAGTAATAATCACAGAGCGCAGAGTGCAGAGAGTGAAAATCACAGAAATGAGAGTGCAGAGAGTAAAAATCACAGAGCGCAGAGTGCGGACAGTAAAAATGACAGAAAACAGAGTGCGGAGTGTAAAAATCTCAGAGAATAGAGTGCGGACAGTAAAAATCACGGACGGAAGAGTGCGGTGAGTAAAGATCACAGAGAGCAGAGTACAGAGAGTAAAAATCACAGAGTCCCGAGTGCAGAGAGTAAAAATCATAGACAGCTGAGTGCAGAGTGTAAAAATCACAGAGAGCAGAGTGTGGAGATTAAAAATCAGTGAGAGCAGAGTGTGGAGAATAAAAATCACAGAGAACAGAGTGCGGAGAGTAGAAATCACAGAGAGCAGAGTACAGAGAGTAAAAATCTCAGAGGGCTGAGTGCGGAGAGTAAAATTCACTATAAATGGAGTGCTGATAATAAAACTTACAGAGAGCAGAGAGCAGAGAACAAAAATCACAAAAATCAGAGTGCGGAGAGCAAAAATCATAGAGATCAGAGTGCGGAGAGTAAAAGTTACAGAGATCAGAGTGCAGAAAGTAAATATGACAGAGAGCAGAGTGAAGACAGTAAAAATCACAGAGAGCTGAGTGCAGAGAGGAAAAATCACAGAGAGCAGAGTGCGGAGATTAAAAATCAGAGAGAACAGAGTCCAGAGAGTAGAAATCACATAGAGCAGAGTCAGGAGAATAAAACTCACTATGAATGGAGTACTGAGAACAAAAATCGCAGACAGCTGAGTGCGGAGATTAAAAATCAGAGAGAGCAGAGTGCGGAGAATAAAAATCACAGAGAACAGAGTGCGGACAGTAGAAATCACAGAGAGCAGAGTGCGGAGAGTAAAAATCACAGAGATCTGAGTGCAGCGAGCATAAAACACAGAGAACCGAGTGCAGAAGTAAAAATCACAGAAAGCAGAGTGCGGAGAGTAAAAGTTACAGAGATCAGCGAGCAGAAAGTAAATATCACAGAGATCAGAGTGCAGAGAGTAAAAGTCACAGAGAACAGAGTGCAGACTGTAAAAATCACCGAGAACTGAGTGCAGAGAGTAACTATCACAGAGAGCAGAATTTGCAGAGTAAAAATCACAGAGAGCAGAGTGCGTTGAGTAAAGATCACAGAGAGCAGAGTACAGAGAGTAAAAATCACAGAGAGCTGAGTACAGCGAGTAAAAATCACGGAGAGCAGAGTGCAGCGAGCATAAAACACAGAGAACCGAGTGCAGAAGTAAAAATCACAGAAAGCAGAGTGCGGAGAGTAAAAGTTACAGAGATCAGTGAGCAGAAAGTAAATATCACAGAGATCAGAGTGCAGAGAGTAAAAGTCACAGAGAACAGAGTGCAGACTGTAAAAATCACCGAGAACTGAGTGCAGAGAGTAACTATCACAGAGAGCAGAATTTGCAGAGTAAAAATCACAGAGAGCAGAGTGCGTTGAGTAAAGATCACAGAGAGCAGAGTACAGAGAGTAAAAATCACAGGGAGCTGAGTACAGCGAGTAAAAATCACGGAGAGCAGAGTGCGGAGATTAAAAATCAAAGAGAGCTGAGTGCAGAGAGTAAAAATAACAGAGAACAGAGTGGGGAGAGTAAAAATCACAGAGAACAGTGTACACAGAGTAAATATCACAGAGAGCAGAGTGCAGAGAGTAAAAATCACAGAGAGCAGAATTTGCAGAGTAAAAATCACAGAGAGCAGAGTGCGGAGTGCAAAAATCACAGACAGAAGAGTGCAGAGACTAAAAATCACAGAGAACAGAGTGAAGGGAGCAAAAATCACAGTGAACAGAGTGCAAAGAGTAATAATCACAGACAACATAGTGCAGAGAGTAAAAATCACAGAGAACAGAGTGCGGAGAGTAAAAACCACAGAGAGCAGCATTGGCAGAGTAAAAATCACAGAAAGCGGAGTGCGGAGTGTAAAAATCACAGAGACAAGTGTGCAGAGATTAAAAATCAAAGAGAGTTGAGTGCAGAGAGTAAAAATATCAGAAAACAGATTGGGGAGAGTAAAAATCACAGAGAACAGTGTACACAGAGTAAATAGCACAGAGAGCAGAGTGCAGAGAGTAAAAATCTCCGAGGGCAGAGTGAAGAGAGTGAAAATCACAGAGAGCAGCGTACAGAGAGTAAAAATCACATAGTGCCGAGTGCAGAGAGTAAAAATCACAGACAGCTGAGTGCAGGGAGTAAAAATTACAGAGAGCAGAGTGCGGAGATGAAAAATCAGAGAGAGCAGAGTGCGGAGAATAGAAATCGCAGAGAACAGAGTGCAGAGAGTAGAAATCACAGACAGCAGAGTGCAAAGAGTAAAAACCTCAGAGGGCAGAGTACAGAGAGTAAAAATCACAGAGTCCCGAGTGCAGAGAGTAAAAATCATAGACAGCTGAGTACAGAGAGTAAACATCACAGAGTGCCGAGTGCAGAGAGTAAAAATCACAGAAAGCTGAGTGCGGAGATTAAAAATCTGTGAGAGCAGCGTGCGGAGATTAAAAATCAGAGAGAGTAGAGAGCGGAGAATAAAAATCACAGAGAACAGAGTGCAGAGAGTAGAGATCACAGAGAGCAGAGGGCAGAGAGTAAAAGTCTCAGAGATCAGAGTACAGAGAGTAAAAATCACAGAGAGCTGAGTACAGCGTGTAAAAATCACGGAGAGCAGAGTGCGGAGATTAAAAATCAAAGAGAGCTGAGTGCAGAGAGTAAAAATAACAGAGAACAGAGTGGGGAGAGTAAAAATCACAGAGTACAGAGTAAATCTCACAAAGAGCAGAGTGCAGAGAGTAAAAATCACAGAGAACAGAGTGCAGACTGTAAACATCACCGAGAACAGAGTGCAGAGAGTAACTTTCACAGAGAACAGTGTGCGGAGAGTAAAAATCACACAGAGCAGAATTTGCAGAGTAAAAATCACAGAGAGCAGAGTGCGTTGAGTAAAGATCACAGAGAGCAGAGTACAGAGAGTAAAAATCACAGAGAGCTGAGTACAGCGTGTAAAAATCACGGAGAGCAGAGTGCGGAGATTAAAAATCAAAGAGAGCTGAGTGCAGAGAGTAAAAATAACAGAGAACAGAGTGGGGAGAGTAAAAATCACAGAAATTAGAGTGCAGAGAGTAATAATCACAGAGCGCAGAGTGCAGAGAGTGAAAATCACAGAAATTAGAGTGCAGAGAGTAAAAATCACAGAGCGCAGAGTGCGGACAGTAAAAATGACAGAAAACAGAGTGCGGAGTGTAAAAATCTCAGAGAACAGAGTGGGGAGAGTAAAAATCACAGAGAACAGAGTAAATATCACAAAGAGCAGAGTGCAGAGAGTAAAAATCACAGAGAGCAGAATTTGCAGAGTAAAAATCACAGTGAACAGAGTGCAAAGAGTAATAATCACAGACAACATAGTGCAGAGAGTAAAAATCACAGAGAACAGAGTGCGGAGAGTAAAAACCACAGAGAGCAGAATTGGCAGAGTAAAAATCAGAGAAAGCAGAGTGCGGAGTGTAAAAATCACAGAGAGAAGTGTGCAGGGAGTAAAAATCACAGACAGCAGAGTGAAGAGAGCAAAAATCAAAGAGATCAGAGTGCGGAAATTAAAAATCAAAGAGAGCTGAGTGCAGAGAGTAAAAATAACAGAGAACAGAGTGGGGAGAGTAAAAATCACAGAGAACAGTGTACACAGAGTAAATATCACAGAGAGCAGAGTGCAGAGTCTAAAAATCTCAGAGGGCAGAGTGAAGAGAGTGAAAATCACAGAGAGCAGCGTACAGAGAGTAAAAATCACAGAGCGCAGAGTGCAGAGAGTAAAAATGACAGAAAACAGAGTGCTGAGTGTAAAAATCTCTGAGAATAGAGTGCGGAGAGTAAAAATCACAGACAGCAGACTGCGGTGAGTAAAGATCACAGAGAGCAGAGTACAGAGAGTAAAATTCACAGAGTCCCGAGTGTAGAGAGTAAAAATCACAGAGAGCAGAGTGAGGAGATTAAAAATTAGAGAGAGCACAGTGCGGAGAGTAAAAATCACAGAGAACATAGTGCAGAGAGTAAAAATCACAGAGAACAGAGTGCGGAGAGTAAAAACCACAGAGAGCAGAATTAGCAGAGTAAAAATCACAGACAGCAGAGTGCGGAGTGTAAAAATCACAGAGAGAAGTGTGCGGGGAATAAAAATCACAAAAAGCAGAGTGAAGAGAGTAAAAATCACAGGGATCAGAGTGCGGAAAGCCAAAATCACAGAGAACGGATTGCAGAGAATAAAAATCCCAGAGATCAGAGTGCAGAGAGTAAGAATCTCAGAGAGCTGAGTGCAGAGAGTAAGCATCACAGAGAACAGAGTGCAGAGAGTAAAAATCACAGAGAGCATAGTGCAGTGATTAAAAACCACAGAGAGCAGGGTGCGGAGAGTAAAAATGACAGAGAACAGAGAGCAGACTGTAAAAATCACAGAGAACACAGTGCGGAGAGAAAATAAATCACAGAGTACCGAGTACAGAGAGTAAAAATCACAGAGAGCAGAGTGCAGAGATGAAAAATCAGAGAGAGCAGAGTGCAGAGAGTAAAAATTAGAGAGAGCACAGTGCGGAGAGTAAAAATCCCAGAAATTAGAGTGCAGAGTGTAAAAATCACAGAGCGCAGAGTGCAGAGAGTAAAAACGACAGAAAACAGAGTGCTGAGTGTAAAAATCTCTGAGAATAGAGTGCGGAGAGTAAAAATCACAGACAGCAGACTGCGGTGAGTAAACATCACAGAGAGCAGAGTACAGAGAGTAAAATTCACAGAGTCCCGAGTGTAGAGAGTAAAAATCACAGAGAGCAGAGTGAGGAGATTAAAAATTAGAGAGAGCACAGTGCGGGGAGTAAAAATCACAGAGAACAGAGTGCAGAGAGTAAAAATCCCAGAGCGCTGAGTGCAGAGAGTGAAAATCACAGAAATTAGCGTGCAGAGAGTAAAAATCACAGAGAACAGAGTGCGGAGAGCAAAAATCACAGAGAACAGAGTGCACAGAGTAATAATCACAGAGAACATAGTGCAGAGAGTAAAAATCACAGAGAACAGAGTGCGGAGAGTAAAAACCACAGAGAGCAGAATTGGCAGAGTAAAAATCACAGACAGCAGAGTGCGGAGTGTAAAAATCACAGAGAACACAGTGCGGAGAGAAAATAAATCACAGAGTACCGAGTGCAGAGAGTAAAAATCACAGAGAGCAGAGTGCAGAGATGAAAAATCAGAGAGAGCAGAGTGCGGAGAATAAAAATCACAGAGATCAGAGTGCAGAGATTAAAAATGACAGGGAACAGAGTGCAGACTGTAAAAATCAAAGAGAACAGAGTGCGGAGAGTAAAAATCGCAGAGAGCATAGTGCAGTGATTAAAAATCACAGGGAGCAGGGTGCAGAGAGTAAAAATGACAGAGAACAGAGAGCAGACTGAGAAAATCACAGAGAATACAGTGCGGAGAGAAAAAAAAATCACAGAGTACCGAGTGCAGAGAGTAAAAATCACAGACAGCTGTGTGCAGAGAGTAAAATTCACAGATTCCCGAGTGTAGAGAGTAAAAATCACAGAGAGCAGGGTGAGGAGATTAAAAATGAGAGAGAGCAGAGTGCAGAGAATAAAAATCAGAGAGAGCAGAGTGCGGAGAATATAAATCACAGAGGACAGAGTCCAGAGAGTAAAAATCACAGACAGCAGAGTGGGGAGATTAAAAATCAGAGAGAGCAGAGTGCGGAGAATAAAAATCAGAGAGAGCAGAGTGCGGAGAATAAAAATCACAGAGGACAGAGTCCAGAGAGTAGAAATCACAGAGAGCAGAGTGCAGAGAGTAAAAATCTCAGAGGGCAGAGTGCGGAGAGTAAAAATCACTAAGAATGGAGTGCTGATAATAAAACTCACAGAGAACAGAGGGCAGAGAATAAAAATCACAGAGATCAGAGTGCAGAGAGTAAAAATCACAGAGATCGGTGTGCAGAGAGTAAAAAAAAAATCACAGAGAGCAGAGTGCAGAGAGTAAAGGCCACAGACAGCTGAGTGCAGAGAGTAAAAATCACAGAGACAGAATGCAGAGAGTGAAAATCACAGAAATCAGAGTGCAGAGAGTAAAAATCACAGAGAGCAGAGTACAGAGAGTAAAAATTAGAGAGAGCACAGTGCGGAGAGTAAATATCACAGAGAGCTGAGTGCAGAGAGTAAGAAGCACAGAGAGCAGAGTGAGGAGAATAAAACTCAGAGAGAACAGAGTCCAGAGAGTAGGAATCACAGAGAGCAGAGTGCAGAGAGTAAAAATCTCAGAGGGCAGAGTGCGGAGAGTAAAAACCTCTAAGAATGGAGTGCTGATAATAAAACTCACAGAGAGCAGAGGCCAGAGAATAAAAATCACAGAGATCGGAGTGCGGAGAGTAAAATTCACAGATTCCCGAGTGTAGAGAGTAAAAATCACAGAGAGCAGAGTGAGGAGATTAAAAATTAGAGAGAGCACAGAGCGGAGAGTAAAAATCACAGAGAACAGAGTGCAGAGAGTAAAAATCCCGGAGCGCAGAGTGCAGAGAGTGAAAATCACAGAAATTAGAGTGCAGAGAGTAAAAATCACAGAGAACAGAGTGCGGAGAGCAAAAATCACAGAGAACAGAGTGCACAGAGTAATAATCACAGAGAACATAGTGCAGAGAGTAAAAATCACAGAGAACAGAGTGCGGAGAGTAAAAACCACAGAGAGCAGAATTGGCAGAGTAAAAATCACAGACAGCAGAGTGCGGAGTGTAAAAATCACAGAGAGAAGTGTGCAGGGAATTAAAATCACAGACAGCAGAGTGAAGAGAGTAAAAATCACAGGGATCAGAGTGCGGAAAGCCAAAATCACAGAGAACGGATTGCAGAGAATAAAAATCCCAGAGATCAGAGTGCAGAGAGTAAGAATCTCAGAGAGCTGAGTGCAGAGAGTAAGCATCACATAGAACAGAGTGCAGAGAGTAAAAATCACACAGACCTGAGGGCAGAGAGTAAAGATCACAGAGAGCAGAGGGCAGAGAGTAAGTCTCTCAGAGATCATAGTGCGGAGAGCAAACATCACAGAGAACAGAGTGCAGAGAGTAAAAATCACAGAGAGCATAGTGCAGTGATTAAAAATCACAGAGAGCAGGGTGCGGAGAGTAAAAATGACAGAGAACAGAGAGCAGACAGTAAAAATAACAGAGAACACAGTGCGGAGAGAAAATAAATCACAGAGTACCGAGTGCAGAGAGTAAAAATCACAGAGAGCAGAGTGCAGAGATGAAAAATCAGAGAGAGCAGAGTGCGGAGAATAAAAATAACAGAGATCAGAGTGCAGAGAGTAAAAATGACAGGGAACAGAGTGCAGACTGTAAAAATCAAAGAGAACAGAGTGCGGAGAGTAAAAATCGCAGAGAGCATAGTGCAGTGATTAAAAATCACTGAGAGCAGGGTGCAGAGAGTAAAAATGACAGAGAACAGAGAGCAGACTGTGAAAATGACAGAGAACACAGTGCGGAGAGAAAAAAAAAAATCACAGAGTACCGAGTGCAGAGAGTGAAAATCACAGACAGCTGAGTGCAGAGAGTAAAATTCACAGATTCCCTAGTGTAGAGAGTAAAAATCACAGAGAGCAGAGTGAGGAGATTAAAAATCAGAGAGACCAGAGTGCAGAGAATAAAAATCAGAGAGAGCAGAGTGTGGAGAATAAAAATCACAGAGGACAGAGTCCAGAGAGTAGAAATCACAGAGAGCAGAGTGCAGAGAGTAAAAATCTCAGAGGGCAGAGTGCGGAGAGTAAAAATCACTAAGAATGGAGTGCTGATAATAAAACTCACAGAGAGCAGAGGGCAGAGAATAAAAATCACAGAGATCAGAGTGCGGAGAGTAAAAATGACAGAGATCAGAGTGCAGATCGTAAAAATCACAGAGATCAGAGTGCAGAGAGTAAAAATCACAGAGATCTGTGTGCAGAGAGTAAAAAAAAATCACAGAGAGCAGAGTGCAGAGAGTAAAGGCCACAGACAGCTGATTGCAGAGAGTAAAAATCACGGAGACAGAATGCAGAGAGTGAAAATCACATAAATCAGAGTGCAGAGAGTAAAAATCACAGAGAGCAGAGTACAGAGAGTAAAAATTAGAGAGAGCACAGTGCGGAGAGTAAATATCACAGAGACCAGAATGAAGAGAGTGAAAATCACAGAGTGCCGAGTGCTGAGAGTAAAAATCACAGAGAGCTGAGTGCAGAGAGTAAGAAGCACAGAGAGCAGAGTGAGGAGAATAAAACTCAGAGAGAACAGAGTCCAGAGAGTAGGAATCACAGAGAGCAGAGTGCAGAGAGTAAAAATCTCAGAGGGCAAAGTGCGGAGAGTAAAAACCTCTAAGAATGGAGTGCTGATAATAAAACTCACAGAGAGCAGAGGCCAGAGAATAAAAATCACAGAGATCGGAGTGCGGAGAGTAAAAATTTCAGAGATCAGAGTGCAGAGAGTAAAAATCAGAGAGAGCTCAGTGCGGAGAGTAAAAATCACAGGGAACACAGTGCAGAGAGAAAAAAAATCACAGAGCGCAAAGTGCAGAGAGTAAAAATGACAGAAAACAGAGTGGTGAGAGTAAAAATCTCTGAGAATAGAGTGTGGAGAGTAAAAATCACAGACAGCAGACTGCGGTGAGTAAAGATCACAGAGAGCAGAGTACAGAGAGTAAAATTCACAGATTCCCGAGTGTAGAGAGTAAAAATCACAGAGAGCAGAGTGAGGAGATTAAAAATTAGAGAGAGCACAGTGCGGAGAGTAAAAATCACAGAGAATAGAGTGCAGAGAGTAAAAATTAGAGAGAGCACAGTGCGGGGAGTAAAAATCACAGCGAACAGAGTGCAGAGAGTAAAAATCCCAGAGCGCAGAGTGCAGAGAGTGAAAATCACAGAAATTAGAGTGCAGAGAGTAAAAATCACAGAGAACAGAGTGCGGAGAGCAAAAATCACAGAGAACAGAGTGCACAGAGTAATAATCACAGAGAACATAGTGCAGAGAATAAAAATCTCAGAGAACAGAGTGCGGAGAGTAAAAAACCACAGAGAGCAGAATTGGCAGAGTAAAAATCACAGACAGCAGAGTGCGGAGTGTAAAAATCACAGAGAGAAGTGTGCAGGGAATAAAAATCACAGACAGCAGAGTGAAGAGAGTAAAAATCACAGGGATCAGAGTGCGGAAAGCCACAATCACAGAGAACGGATTGCAGAGAATAAAAATCCCAGAGATCAGAGTGCAGAGAGTAAGAATCTCAGAGAGCTGAGTGCAGAGAGTAAGCATCACAGAGAACAGAGTGCAGAGAGTAAACATCACACAGACCTGAGGGCAGAGAGTAAAGATCACAGAGAGCAGAGGGCAGAGAGTAAGACTCTCAGAGATCATAGTGCGGAGAGCAAACATCACAGAGAACAGAGTGCAGAGAATAAACATCACAGAGAGCATAGTGCAGTGATTAAAAATCACAGAGAGCAGGGTGCGGAGAGTAAAAATGACAGAGAACAGAGAGCAGACTGTAAAAATCACAGAGAACACAGTGCGGAGAGAAAATAAATCACAGAGTACCGAGTGCAGAGAGTAAAAATCACAGAGAGCAGAGTGAAGAGATGAAAAATCAGAGAGAGCAGAGTGCAGAGAATAAAAATAACAGAGATCAGAGTGCAGAGAGTAAAAATGACAGGGAACAGAGTGCAGAGTGTAAAAAGCAAAGAGAACAGAGTGCGGAGAGTAAAAATCGCAGAGAGCAGGGTGCAGAGAGTAAAAATGACAGAGAACAGAGAGCAGACTGTGAAAATCACAGAGAACACAGTGCGGAGAGAAAAAAAAAATCACAGAGTACCGAGTGCAGTGAGTAAAAATAACAGACAGTTGAGTGCAGAGAGTAAAAATCACAGAGAGCAGAGTGTGGAGATTAAAAATCAGAGAGAGCAGAGTGCGGAGAATAAAAATCACAGAGAATAGAGTGCACAGATTAGAAATCACAGAGAGCAGAGTGCAGAGAGTAAAAATCTCAGAGGGCAGAGTGAAGAGATTGAATATCACAGAGAGCAGAGTATAGAGAGTAAAAATCACAGAGTGCCGAGTGCAGAGAGTAAAAATCACAGAGAGCGTAGTGCAGAGATTAAAAATCACAGAGAGCAGGGTGCGGAGAGTAAAAATCACAGAGAGCTGAGTACAGCGAGTAAGAATCACGGAGAGCAGAGTGCGGAGATTAAAAATCAAAGAGAGCTCAGGGCAGAGAGTAAAAATAACAGAGAACAGACGAGGGAGAGTAAATATCACAGAGATCAGAGTTCAGAGAGTAAATATCAAAGAGAGCAGAGTACAGAGAGTAAAAATCACAGAGTCCCGAGTGTAGAGAGTAAAAATCACAGAGAGCAGAGTGCGGAGAGTAAAGATCACTAAGAATGGAGTGCTGATAATAAAACTCACAGAGAGCAGAGGACGGAGAATAAAAATCACAGACATCAGGGTGCGGAGAGTAAAAATTACAGAGATCAGAGTGCAGATCGTAAAAATCACAGAGATTAGAGTGCAGAGAGTAAAAATCACAGAGATCTGTGTGCAGAGAGTAAAAAAAAATCACAGAGAGCAGAGTGCAGAGAGTAAAAGTCACAGAGATCAGTGTGCAGAGAGTGAAAATCACAGAGACAGAATGCAGAGAGTGAAAATCACAGACAGAAGAATGCAGAGTAAAAGTCACAGAGAACAGAGTGCAGTGAGTAAGTATCACCGAGATCAGAGAGCAGACTGTAAAAATCAAAGAGAACAGAGTACAGAGAGTAAAAATCACAGACAGCTGAGTGCAGAGAGTAAAAATCGCAGAAAGCAGAGTGCGGAGATTAAAAATCAGAGAGAGCAGAGTGCGGAGAATAAAAATCACAGAGAACAGAGTGCAGAGAGTAGAAATCACAGAGAGCATTGTGCAGAGAGTAAAAATCTCAGAGGGCAGAGTGAAGAGAGTGAATATCACAGAGAGCTGAGTACAGAGAGTAAAAATCACAAAGTCCCGAGTGTAGAGAGTAAAAATCACAGAGAGCAGAGTGCTGAGAGTAAAAATCACTAAGAATGGAGTGCTGATAAAAAAGCTCACAGAGAGCAGAGGACAGAGAATAAAAATCACAGAGATCAGAATGCGGAGAGTAGAAATCACAGAGAGCAGAGTGCAGAGAGTAAGAATCTCAGAGGGCAGAGTGCGGAGAGTAAAAATCACAGAGAGCAGAGTGCGGAGAATAAAGATCACTAAGAATGGAGTGCTGATAATAAAACTCACAGAGAGCAGAGGGCAGAGAATAAAAATCACAGACATCAGGGTGCGGAGAGTAAAAATTACAGAGATCAGAGTGCAGATCGTAAAAATCACAGAGATCAGAGTGCAGAGAGTAAAAATCACAGAGATCTGTGTGCAGAGAGTAAAAAAATCACAGAGAGCAGAGTGCAGAGAGTAAAAGTCACAGAGATCAGTGTGCAGAGAGTAAAAATCACAGAGACAGAATGCAGAGAGTGAAAATCACAGACAGAAGAATGCAGAGTAAAAGTCACAGAGAACAGAGTGCAGTGAGTAAGTATCACCGAGATCAGAGTGCAGACTGTAAAAATCAAAGAGAACAGAGTACAGAGAGTGAAAATCACAGACAGCTGAGTGCAGAGAGTAAAAATCGCAGAAAGCAGAGTGCGGAGATTAAAAATCAGAGAGAGCAGAGTGCGGAGAATAAAAATCACAGAGAACAGAGTGCAGAGAGTAGAAATCACAGAGAGCATTGTGCAGAGAGTAAAAATCTTAGAGGGCAGAGTGCAGAGAGTGAATATCACAGAGAGCAGAGTACAGAGAGTAAAAATCACGGAGTGCCGAGTGCAGAGAGTAAAAATCACAGACAGCTGAGTGCAGAGTGTAAAAATCACAGACAGCAGAGTACGGAGATTTGAAATCAGAGAGAGCAGAGTGCAGAGAGTAAGTATCACCGAGATCAGAGTGCATACTGTAAAAAATCAAAGAGAACAGAGTACAGAGAGTAAAAATCACAGAGTGCCGAGTGCAGAGAGTAAAAATCACAGACAGCTGAGTGCAGAGAGTAAAAATCACAGAAAGCAGAGTGCGGAGATTAAAAATCAGAGAGAGCAGAGTGCGGAGAATAAAAATCACAGAGAACAGAGTGCAGAGAGTAGAAATCACAGAGAGCAGAGTGCAGAGAGTAAAAATCTCAGAGGGCAGAGTGAAGAGAGTGAATATCACAGAGAGCAGAGTTCAGAGAGTAAAAATCTCAGAGGTCTGTGTGCAGAGAGTAAAAGTCACAGAGAACAGAGTGCAGAGAGTAAGTATCACCGAGATCAGAGTGCAGAGAGTAAAAATCACAGAGAACATAATGCAGAGAGTAAAAATCACACAGACCTGAGGGCAGAGAGTAAAGATCACGGAGAGCAGAGGGCAGAGAGTAAAACTCTCAGAGATCATAGTGCGGAGACCAAACATCACAGAGAACAGAGTGCAGAGAGTAAAAATCACTGAGAGCATAGTGCAGTGATTAAAAATCACAGAGAGCAGGGTGCAGAGAGTAAGAATCTCAGAGGGCAGAGTGCGGAGAGTGAAAATCACAGAGATCAGAGTGCAGAGAGGAAAAGTCTCAGAGATCAGAGTGCAGAGAGTAAAAAATACAGAGATCAGAGTGCAGAGAGTAAAAATCACAGAGAACAGAGTGCAGACTGTAAAAATCACCGAGAACAGAGTGCAGAGGGTAACCATCACAGAGAACAGTGTGCGGAGAGTAAAAATCACAGAGAGCAGAATGAAGAGAGTAAAAATCACAGAGAGCAGAGTACAGAGAGTAAAAATCACAGAGTGACGAGTGCAGAGAGTAAAAATCACAGAGAGCATAGTCCAGAGATTAAAAATCACAGACAGCAGGGTGCAGAGAGTAAAAATCACAGAGAGCTGAGGGCAGAGAGTAAAAATAACAGAAAACAGGCTAGGGAGAGTAAATATCACAGAGATCAGAGTTCAGAGAGTAAATATCACAGAAAGGAGAGTACAGAGAGTAAAATTCACAGATTCCCGAGTGTAGAGAGTAAAAATCACAGAGAGCAGAGTGCGGTGATTAAAAATCAGAGAGAGCAGAGTGCGGAGTATAAAAATCAGAGAGAGCAGAGTGCGGAGAATAAAAATCACAGAGGACAGAGTCCAGAGAGTAAAAATCACAGAGAGCAGTGTGGGGAGATTAAAAATCAGAGAGAGCAGAGTGCGGAGAATAAAAATCAGAGAGAGCAGAGTGCGGAGAATAAAAATCACAGAGGACAGAGTCCAGAGAGTAGAAATCACAGAGAGCAGAGTGCAGAGAGTAAAAATCGCAGAGGGCAGAGTGCGCAGAGTAAAAATCACTAAGAATGGAGTGCTGATAATAAAACTCACAGAGAACAGAGGGCAGAGAATAAAAATCACAGAGATCAGAGTGCGGAGAGTAAAAATGACAGAGATCAGAGTGCATATCGTAAAAATCACAGAGATCAGAGTGCAGAGAGTAAAAATCACAGAGATCGGTGTGCAGAGAGTAAAAAAAATCACAAAGAGCAGAGTGCAGAGAGTAAAGGCCACAGACAGCTGAGTGCAGAGAGTAAAAATCACAGAGACAGTATGCAGAGAGTGAAAATCACAGAAATCAGAGTGCAGAGAGTAAAAATCACAGAGAGCAGAGTACAGAGAGTAAAAATTAGAGAGAGCACAGTGCGGAGAGTAAATATCACAGAGACCAGAATGAAGAGAGTGAAAATCACAGAGTGCCGAGTGCAGAGAGTAAAAATCACAGAGAGCGGAGTGCAGAGAGTAAGAAGCACAGAGAGCAGAGTGAGGAGAATAAAACTCAGAGAGAACAGAGTCCAGAGAGTCGGAATCACAGAGAGCAGAGTGCAGAGAGCAAAAATCTCAGAGGGCAGAGTGCGGAGAGTAAAAATCTCTAAGAATGGAGTGCTGATAAAAAAACTCACAGAGAGCAGAGGCCAGAGAATGAAAATCACAGAAATTAGAGTGCAGAGAGTAAAAATCACAGAGAACAGAGTGCGGAGAGCAAAAATCACAGAGAAAAGAGTGCACAGAGTAATAATCACAGAGAACATAGTGCAGAGAGTAAAAATCACAGAGAACAGAGTGCGGAGAGTAAAAACCACAGAGTGCAGAGTTGGCAGAGTAAAAATCACAGACAGCAGAGTGCGGACTGTAAAAATCACAGAGAGAAGTGTGCAGGGAATAAAAATCACAGACAGCAGAGTGAAGAGAGTAAAAATCACAGGGATCAGAGTGTGGAAAGCCAAAATCACAGAGAACGGATTGCATAGAATAAAAATCCCAGAGATCAGAGTGCAGAGAGTAAGAATCTCTGAGAGCTGAGTGCAGAGAGTAAGCATCACAGAGCGCAGAGTGCAGAGAGTGAAAATCACAGAAATTAGAGTGCAGAGAGTAAAAGTCACAGAGAACAGACTTGGGAGAGTAAAAATCACAGAAAACAGTGTACACAGAGTGAATATCACAGAGATCAGAGAGCAGAGAGTAAAAATCACAGAGAACAGAGTGCGGAGAGCAAAAATCACAGAGAACAGAGTGCACAGAGTAATAATCACAGAGAACATAGTGCAGAGAGTAAAAATCACAGAGAACAGAGTGCGGAGAGTAAAAACCACAGAGAGCAGAATTGGCAGAGTAAAAATCACAGAAAGCAGAGTGTGGAGTGTAAAAATCACAGAGAGAAGTGTGCAGGGAGTAAAAATCACAGACAGCAGAGTGAAAAGAGTAAAAATCACAGAGATTAGAGTGCGGAAAGTCAAAATCACAGAGAACGGATTGCAGAGAATAAAAATGCCAGAGATCAGAGTGCAGAGAGTAAGAATCTCTGAGAGCTGAGTGCAGAGATTAAGCATCACAGAGAACAGAGTGCAGAGAGTAAAAATCACACAGACCTGAGGGCAGAGAGTAAAGATCACAGAGATCAGAGTGCGGAGAGTAAAAATGACAGAGATCAGAGTGCAGATCGTAAAAATCACAGAGATCAGAGTGCAGAGAGTAAAAATCACAGAGATCGGTGTGCAGAGAGTAAAAAAAAAAATAACAGAGAGCAGAGTGCAGAGAGTAAAGGCCACAGACAGCTGAGTGCAGAGAGTAAAAATCACAGAAACAGAATGCAGAGAGTGAAAATCACAGAAATCAGAGTGCAGAGAGTAAAAATCACAGAGAGCAGAGTACAGAGAGTAAAAATTAGAGAGAGCACAGTGCGGAGAGTAAATATCACAGAGACCAGAATGAAGAGAGTGAAAATCACAGAGTGCCGAGTGCTGAGAGTAAAAATTACAGAAAACAGAGTGCTGAGTGTAAAAATCTCTGAGAACAGAGTGCGGAGAGTAAAAATCACAGACAGCAGACTGCGGTGAGTAAAGATCACAGAGAGCAGAGTACAGAGA
The DNA here is from genome assembly GCF_030028105.1 of Mobula birostris. NCBI lineage: Eukaryota > Metazoa > Chordata > Chondrichthyes > Myliobatiformes > Myliobatidae > Mobula > Mobula birostris. Next base: position 27,171 of record NW_027275360.1, read on the forward strand.
GTAAAATTCACAGAGTCCCGAGTGTAGAGAGTAAAAATCACAGAGAGCAGAGTCAGGAGATTAAAAATTAGAGAGAGCACAGTGCGGAGAGTAAAAATCACAGAGAACATAGTTGCAGAGAGTAAAAATCACAGAGAACAGAGTGCGGAGAGTAAAAACCACAGAGAGCAGAATTGGCAGAGTAAAAATCACAGACAGCAGAGTGCGGACTGTAAAAATCACAGAGAGAAGTGTGCAGGGAATAAAAATCACAGACATCAGGGTGAAGAGAGTAAAAATCACAGGGATCAGAGTGTGGAAAGCCAAAATCACAGAGAACGGATTGCAGAGAATAAAAATCCCAGAGATCAGAGTGCAGAGAGTAAGAATCTCTGAGAGCTGAGTGCAGAGAGTAAGCATCACAGAGCGCAGAGTGCAGAGAGTGAAAATCACAGAAATTAGAGTGCAGAGAGTAAAAGTCACAGAGAACAGACTGGGAGAGTAAAAATCACAGAGAACAGAGTGCACAGAGTAATTATCACAGAGAACATAGTGCAGAGAGTAAAAATCACAGAGAACAGAGTGCGGAGAGTAAAAACCACAGAGAGCAGAATTGGCAGAGTAAAAATCACAGAAAGCAGAGTGTGGAGTGTAAAAATCACAGAGAGAAGTGTGCAGGGAGTAAAAATCACAGACAGCAGAGTGAAAAGAGTAAAAATCACAGAGATTAGAGTGCGGAAAGTCAAAATCACAGAGAACGGATTGCAGAGAATAAAAATGCCAGAGATCAGAGTGCAGAGAGTAAGAATCTCTGAGAGCTGAGTGCAGAGAGTAAGCATCACAGAGAACAGAGTGCAGAGAGTAAAAATCACACAGACCTGAGGGCAGAGAGTAAAGATCACAGAGAGCAGAGGGCAGAGAGTAAGACTCTCAGAGATCATAGTGCGGAGAGCAAACATCACAGAGAACAGAGTGCAGAGAGTAAAAATCACAGACAGCTGAGTGCGGAGAATAAAAATAACAGAGATCAGAGTGCGGAGAGTAAAAATGACAGGGAACAGAGAGCAGACTGTAAAAATCACAGAGAACACAGTGCGGAGAGAAAAAAATAACAGAGTACCGAGTGCAGAGAGTAAAAATCACAGACAGCTTAGTGCAGAGAATAAAAATAACAGAGATCAGAGTGCAGAGAGTAAAAATGACAGGGAACAGAGTGCAGACTGTAAAAATCAAAGAGAACAAGAGGGCGGAGAGTAAAAATAACAGAGATCAGAGTGCAGAGAGTAAAAATGACAGGGAACAGAGTGCAGACTGTAAAAATCAAAGAGAACAGAGTGCGGAGAGTAAAAATCAAAGAGAGCAGAGTACAGAGAGTAAAAATCATAGAGTGCCGAGTGCAGAGAGTACAAATCACCGACAGCTGAGTGCAGAGAGTAAAAATCACATAGAGCAGAGTGCGGAGATTAAAAATCAGAGAGAGCAGAGTGCGGAGAAGAAAAATCACTGAGAACAGAGTGCACAGAGTAGAAATCACAGAGCGCAGAGTGCAGAGAGTGAATATCACAGAGAGCAGAGTACAGAGAGTAAAAATCACAGAGTGTCGAGTGCAGAGAGTAAAAATCACAGACAGCTGAGTGCAGAGTGTAAAAATCAGAGAGAGCAGAGTACGGAGAATAAAAATCACAGAGAGCAGAGTGCAGAGAGTGAAAATATCAGAGAGCACAGTGCAGAGATTAAAAATCACAGAGACCAGATTGCGGAGAGTAAAAATCACAGAGATCTGAGTGCAGAGAGTAAAAATCACAGAGATCAGAGTGCGGAGAGTAAACGTTACAGAGATCAGAGTGCAGAAAGTAAATATCACAGACAGCAGAGTGAAGAGAGTAAAAATCACAGAAAGCAGAGTACAGAGAGTAAAAATCACCGAGTGCCGAGTGCAGAGAGTAAAAATCACAGAGAGCTGAGTGCAGAGATTAAAAATCATTGAGAGCAGAGTGCAGAGAGTAAGAATCTCAGAGGGCAGAGTGCGGAGAGTGAAAATCACAGAGATCAGAGTGCAGAGAGGAAAAGTCTCAGAGATCATAGTACAGAGATTAAAAATCACAGAGAGCAGGGTGCAGAGAGTAAAAATCACAGAGAGCTGAGTACAGCGAGTAAAAATCACGGAGAGCAGAGTGCGGAGATTAAAAATCAAAGAGAGCTGAGGGCAGAGAGTAAAAATAACAGAGAACAGACTAGGGAGAGTAAATATCACAGAGATCAGAGTTCAGAGAGTAAATATCACAGAAAGCAGAGTACAGAGAGTAAAATTCACAGATTCCCGAGTGTAGAGAGTAAAAATCACAGAGAGCAGAGTGAGGAGATTAAAAATCAGAGAGAGCAGAGTGCGGAGAATAAAAATCAGAGAGAGCAGAGTGCAGAGAATAAAAATCACAGAGGACAGAATCCAGAGAGTAGAAATCGCTGTGAGCAGAGTACAGAGAGTAAAAATCTCAGAGGGCAGAGTGCGGAGAGTAAAAATCACTAAGAATGGAGTGCTGATAAAAAAGCTCACAGAGAGCAGAGGACAGAGAATAAAAATCACAGAGATCAGAATGCGGAGAGTAGAAATCACAGAGAGCAGAGTGCAGAGAGTAAGAATCTCAGAGGGCAGAGTGCGGAGAGTAAAAATCACAGAGAGCAGAGTGCGGAGAATAAAGATCACTAAGAATGGAGTGCTGATAATAAAACTCACAGAGAGCAGAGGGCAGAGAATAAAAATCACAGACATCAGGGTGCGGAGAGTAAAAATTACAGAGATCAGAGTGCAGATCGTAAAAATCACAGAGATCAGAGTGCAGAGAGTAAAAATCACAGAGATCTGTGTGCAGAGAGTAAAAAAATCACAGAGAGCAGAGTGCAGAGAGTAAAAGTCACAGAGATCAGTGTGCAGAGAGTAAAAATCACAGAGACAGAATGCAGAGAGTGAAAATCACAGACAGAAGAATGCAGAGTAAAAGTCACAGAGAACAGAGTGCAGTGAGTAAGTATCACCGAGATCAGAGTGCAGACTGTAAAAATCAAAGAGAACAGAGTACAGAGAGTGAAAATCACAGACAGCTGAGTGCAGAGAGTAAAAATCGCAGAAAGCAGAGTGCGGAGATTAAAAATCAGAGAGAGCAGAGTGCGGAGAATAAAAATCACAGAGAACAGAGTGCAGAGAGTAGAAATCACAGAGAGCATTGTGCAGAGAGTAAAAATCTTAGAGGGCAGAGTGCAGAGAGTGAATATCACAGAGAGCAGAGTACAGAGAGTAAAAATCACGGAGTGCCGAGTGCAGAGAGTAAAAATCACAGACAGCTGAGTGCAGAGTGTAAAAATCACAGACAGCAGAGTACGGAGATTTGAAATCAGAGAGAGCAGAGTGCAGAGAGTAAGTATCACCGAGATCAGAGTGCATACTGTAAAAAATCAAAGAGAACAGAGTACAGAGAGTAAAAATCACAGAGTGCCGAGTGCAGAGAGTAAAAATCACAGACAGCTGAGTGCAGAGAGTAAAAATCACAGAAAGCAGAGTGCGGAGATTAAAAATCAGAGAGAGCAGAGTGCGGAGAATAAAAATCACAGAGAACAGAGTGCAGAGAGTAGAAATCACAGAGAGCAGAGTGCAGAGAGTAAAAATCTCAGAGGGCAGAGTGAAGAGAGTGAATATCACAGAGAGCAGAGTTCAGAGAGTAAAAATCTCAGAGGTCTGTGTGCAGAGAGTAAAAGTCACAGAGAACAGAGTGCAGAGAGTAAGTATCACCGAGATCAGAGTGCAGAGAGTAAAAATCACAGAGAACATAATGCAGAGAGTAAAAATCACACAGACCTGAGGGCAGAGAGTAAAGATCACGGAGAGCAGAGGGCAGAGAGTAAAACTCTCAGAGATCATAGTGCGGAGACCAAACATCACAGAGAACAGAGTGCAGAGAGTAAAAATCACTGAGAGCATAGTGCAGTGATTAAAAATCACAGAGAGCAGGGTGCAGAGAGTAAGAATCTCAGAGGGCAGAGTGCGGAGAGTGAAAATCACAGAGATCAGAGTGCAGAGAGGAAAAGTCTCAGAGATCAGAGTGCAGAGAGTAAAAAATACAGAGATCAGAGTGCAGAGAGTAAAAATCACAGAGAACAGAGTGCAGACTGTAAAAATCACCGAGAACAGATTGCAGAGGGTAACCATCACAGAGAACAGTGTGCGGAGAGTAAAAATCACAGAGAGCAGAATGAAGAGAGTAAAAATCACAGAGAGCAGAGTACAGAGAGTAAAAATCACAGAGTGACGAGTGCAGAGAGTAAAAATCACAGAGAGCATAGTCCAGAGATTAAAAATCACAGACAGCAGGGTGCAGAGAGTAAAAATCACAGAGAGCTGAGGGCAGAGAGTAAAAATAACAGAAAACAGGCTAGGGAGAGTAAATATCACAGAGATCAGAGTTCAGAGAGTAAATATCACAGAAAGGAGAGTACAGAGAGTAAAATTCACAGATTCCCGAGTGTAGAGAGTAAAAATCACAGAGAGCAGAGTGCGGAGATTAAAAATCAGAGAGAGCAGAGTGCGGAGTATAAAAATCAGAGAGAGCAGAGTGCGGAGAATAAAAATCACAGAGGACAGAGTCCAGAGAGTAAAAATCACAGAGAGCAGTGTGGGGAGATTAAAAATCAGAGAGAGCAGAGTGCGGAGAATAAAAATCAGAGAGAGCAGAGTGCGGAGAATAAAAATCTCAGAGGTCTGTGTGCAGAGAGTAAAAGTCACAGAGAACAGAGTGCAGAGAGTAAGTATCACCGAGATCAGAGTGCAGAGAGTAAAAATCACAGAGAACATAATGCAGAGAGTAAAAATCACACAGACCTGAGGGCAGAGAGTAAAGATCACGGAGAGCAGAGGGCAGAGAGTAAAACTCTCAGAGATCATAGTGCGGAGACCAAACATCACAGAGAACAGAGTGCAGAGAGTAAAAATCACTGAGAGCATAGTGCAGTGATTAAAAATCACAGAGAGCAGGGTGCAGAGAGTAAGAATCTCAGAGGGCAGAGTGCGGAGAGTGAAAATCACAGAGATCAGAGTGCAGAGAGGAAAAGTCTCAGAGATCAGAGTGCAGAGAGTAAAAAATACAGAGATCAGAGTGCAGAGAGTAAAAATCACAGAGAACAGAGTGCAGACTGTAAAAATCACCGAGAACAGAGTGCAGAGGGTAACCATCACAGAGAACAGTGTGCGGAGAGTAAAAATCACAGAGAGCAGAATGAAGAGAGTAAAAATCACAGAGAGCAGAGTACAGAGAGTAAAAATCACAGAGTGACGAGTGCAGAGAGTAAAAATCACAGAGAGCATAGTCCAGAGATTAAAAATCACAGACAGCAGGGTGCAGAGAGTAAAAATCACAGAGAGCTGAGGGCAGAGAGTAAAAATAACAGAAAACAGGCTAGGGAGAGTAAATATCACAGAGATCAGAGTTCAGAGAGTAAATATCACAGAAAGGAGAGTACAGAGAGTAAAATTCACAGATTCCCGAGTGTAGAGAGTAAAAATCACAGAGAGCAGAGTGCGGAGATTAAAAATCAGAGAGAGCAGAGTGCGGAGTATAAAAATCAGAGAGAGCAGAGTGCGGAGAATAAAAATCACAGAGGACAGAGTCCAGAGAGTAAAAATCACAGAGAGCAGTGTGGGGAGATTAAAAATCAGAGAGAGCAGAGTGCGGAGAATAAAAATCAGAGAGAGCAGAGTGCGGAGAATAAAAATCACAGAGGACAGAGTCCAGAGAGTAGAAATCACAGAGAGCAGAGTGCAGAGAGTAAAAATCGCAGAGGGCAGAGTGCGCAGAGTAAAAATCACTAAGAATGGAGTGCTGATAATAAAACTCACAGAGAACAGAGGGCAGAGAATAAAAATCACAGAGATCAGAGTGCGGAGAGTAAAAATGACAGAGATCAGAGTGCATATCGTAAAAATCACAGAGATCAGAGTGCAGAGAGTAAAAATCACAGAGATCGGTGTGCAGAGAGTAAAAAAAATCACAAAGAGCAGAGTGCAGAGAGTAAAGGCCACAGACAGCTGAGTGCAGAGAGTAAAAATCACAGAGACAGTATGCAGAGAGTGAAAATCACAGAAATCAGAGTGCAGAGAGTAAAAATCACAGAGAGCAGAGTACAGAGAGTAAAAATTAGAGAGAGCACAGTGCGGAGAGTAAATATCACAGAGACCAGAATGAAGAGAGTGAAAATCACAGAGTGCCGAGTGCAGAGAGTAAAAATCACAGAGAGCGGAGTGCAGAGAGTAAGAAGCACAGAGAGCAGAGTGAGGAGAATAAAACTCAGAGAGAACAGAGTCCAGAGAGTCGGAATCACAGAGAGCAGAGTGCAGAGAGCAAAAATCTCAGAGGGCAGAGTGCGGAGAGTAAAAATCTCTAAGAATGGAGTGCTGATAAAAAAACTCACAGAGAGCAGAGGCCAGAGAATGAAAATCACAGAAATTAGAGTGCAGAGAGTAAAAATCACAGAGAACAGAGTGCGGAGAGCAAAAATCACAGAGAAAAGAGTGCACAGAGTAATAATCACAGAGAACATAGTGCAGAGAGTAAAAATCACAGAGAACAGAGTGCGGAGAGTAAAAACCACAGAGTGCAGAGTTGGCAGAGTAAAAATCACAGACAGCAGAGTGCGGACTGTAAAAATCACAGAGAGAAGTGTGCAGGGAATAAAAATCACAGACAGCAGAGTGAAGAGAGTAAAAATCACAGGGATCAGAGTGTGGAAAGCCAAAATCACAGAGAACGGATTGCAGAGAATAAAAATCCCAGAGATCAGAGTGCAGAGAGTAAGAATCTCTGAGAGCTGAGTGCAGAGAGTAAGCATCACAGAGCGCAGAGTGCAGAGAGTGAAAATCACAGAAATTAGAGTGCAGAGAGTAAAAGTCACAGAGAACAGACTTGGGAGAGTAAAAATCACAGAAAACAGTGTACACAGAGTGAATATCACAGAGATCAGAGAGCAGAGAGTAAAAATCACAGAGAACAGAGTGCGGAGAGCAAAAATCACAGAGAACAGAGTGCACAGAGTAATAATCACAGAGAACATAGTGCAGAGAGTAAAAATCACAGAGAACAGAGTGCGGAGAGTAAAAACCACAGAGAGCAGAATTGGCAGAGTAAAAATCACAGAAAGCAGAGTGTGGAGTGTAAAAATCACAGAGAGAAGTGTGCAGGGAGTAAAAATCACAGACAGCAGAGTGAAAAGAGTAAAAATCACAGAGATTAGAGTGCGGAAAGTCAAAATCACAGAGAACGGATTGCAGAGAATAAAAATGCCAGAGATCAGAGTGCAGAGAGTAAGAATCTCTGAGAGCTGAGTGCAGAGATTAAGCATCACAGAGAACAGAGTGCAGAGAGTAAAAATCACACAGACCTGAGGGCAGAGAGTAAAGATCACAGAGATCAGAGTGCGGAGAGTAAAAATGACAGAGATCAGAGTGCAGATCGTAAAAATCACAGAGATCAGAGTGCAGAGAGTAAAAATCACAGAGATCGGTGTGCAGAGAGTAAAAAAAAAAATAACAGAGAGCAGAGTGCAGAGAGTAAAGGCCACAGACAGCTGAGTGCAGAGAGTAAAAATCACAGAAACAGAATGCAGAGAGTGAAAATCACAGAAATCAGAGTGCAGAGAGTAAAAATCACAGAGAGCAGAGTACAGAGAGTAAAAATTAGAGAGAGCACAGTGCGGAGAGTAAATATCACAGAGACCAGAATGAAGAGAGTGAAAATCACAGAGTGCCGAGTGCTGAGAGTAAAAATTACAGAAAACAGAGTGCTGAGTGTAAAAATCTCTGAGAATAGAGTGCGGAGAGTAAAAATCACAGACAGCAGACTGCGGTGAGTAAAGATCACAGAGAGCAGAGTACAGAGAGTAAAATTCACAGAGTCCCGAGTGTAGAGAGTAAAAATCACAGAGAGCAGAGTCAGGAGATTAAAAATTAGAGAGAGCACAGTGCGGAGAGTAAAAATCACAGAGAACATAGTGCAGAGAGTAAAAATCACAGAGAACAGAGTGCGGAGAGTAAAAACCACAGAGAGCAGAATTGGCAGAGTAAAAATCACAGACAGCAGAGTGCGGACTGTAAAAATCACAGAGAGAAGTGTGCAGGGAATAAAAATCACAGACATCAGGGTGAAGAGAGTAAAAATCACAGGGATCAGAGTGTGGAAAGCCAAAATCACAGAGAACGGATTGCAGAGAATAAAAATCCCAGAGATCAGAGTGCAGAGAGTAAGAATCTCTGAGAGCTGAGTGCAGAGAGTAAGCATCACAGAGCGCAGAGTGCAGAGAGTGAAAATCACAGAAATTAGAGTGCAGAGAGTAAAAGTCACAGAGAACAGACTGGGGAGAGTAAAAATCACAGAGAACAGAGTGCACAGAGTAATTATCACAGAGAACATAGTGCAGAGAGTAAAAATCACAGAGAACAGAGTGCGGAGAGTAAAAACCACAGAGAGCAGAATTGGCAGAGTAAAAATCACAGAAAGCAGAGTGTGGAGTGTAAAAATCACAGAGAGAAGTGTGCAGGGAGTAAAAATCACAGACAGCAGAGTGAAAAGAGTAAAAATCACAGAGATTAGAGTGCGGAAAGTCAAAATCACAGAGAACGGATTGCAGAGAATAAAAATGCCAGAGATCAGAGTGCAGAGAGTAAGAATCTCTGAGAGCTGAGTGCAGAGAGTAAGCATCACAGAGAACAGAGTGCAGAGAGTAAAAATCACACAGACCTGAGGGCAGAGAGTAAAGATCACAGAGAGCAGAGGGCAGAGAGTAAGACTCTCAGAGATCATAGTGCGGAGAGCAAACATCACAGAGAACAGAGTGCAGAGAGTAAAAATCACAGACAGCTGAGTGCGGAGAATAAAAATAACAGAGATCAGAGTGCGGAGAGTAAAAATGACAGGGAACAGAGTGCAGACTGTAAAAATCAAAGAGAACAGAGTGCGGAGAGTAAAAATCGCAAAGAGCATAGTGCAGTGATTAAAAATCACAGAGAGCAGGGTGCGGAGAGTGAAAATGACAGAGAACAGAGAGCAGACTGTAAAAATCACAGAGAACACAGTGCGGAGAGAAAAAAATAACAGAGTACCGAGTGCAGAGAGTAAAAATCACAGACAGCTTAGTGCAGAGAATAAAAATAACAGAGATCAGAGTGCAGAGAGTAAAAATGACAGGGAACAGAGTGCAGACTGTAAAAATCAAAGAGAACAAGAGGGCGGAGAGTAAAAATAACAGAGATCAGAGTGCAGAGAGTAAAAATGACAGGGAACAGAGTGCAGACTGTAAAAATCAAAGAGAACAGAGTGCGGAGAGTAAAAATCAAAGAGAGCAGAGTACAGAGAGTAAAAATCATAGAGTGCCGAGTGCAGAGAGTACAAATCACCGACAGCTGAGTGCAGAGAGTAAAAATCACATAGAGCAGAGTGCGGAGATTAAAAATCAGAGAGAGCAGAGTGCGGAGAAGAAAAATCACTGAGAACAGAGTGCACAGAGTAGAAATCACAGAGCGCAGAGTGCAGAGAGTGAATATCACAGAGAGCAGAGTACAGAGAGTAAAAATCACAGAGTGTCGAGTGCAGAGAGTAAAAATCACAGACAGCTGAGTGCAGAGTGTAAAAATCAGAGAGAGCAGAGTACGGAGAATAAAAATCACAGAGAGCAGAGTGCAGAGAGTGAAAATATCAGAGAGCACAGTGCAGAGATTAAAAATCACAGAGACCAGATTGCGGAGAGTAAAAATCACAGAGATCTGAGTGCAGAGAGTAAAAATCACAGAGATCAGAGTGCGGAGAGTAAACGTTACAGAGATCAGAGTGCAGAAAGTAAATATCACAGACAGCAGAGTGAAGAGAGTAAAAATCACAGAAAGCAGAGTACAGAGAGTAAAAATCACCGAGTGCCGAGTGCAGAGAGTAAAAATCACAGAGAGCTGAGTGCAGAGATTAAAAATCATTGAGAGCAGAGTGCAGAGAGTAAGAATCTCAGAGGGCAGAGTGCGGAGAGTGAAAATCACAGAGATCAGAGTGCAGAGAGGAAAAGTCTCAGAGATCATAGTACAGAGATTAAAAATCACAGAGAGCAGGGTGCAGAGAGTAAAAATCACAGAGAGCTGAGTACAGCGAGTAAAAATCACGGAGAACAGAGTGCGGAGATTAAAAATCAAAGAGAGCTGAGGGCAGAGAGTAAAAATAACAGAGAACAGACTAGGGAGAGTAAATATCACAGAGATCAGAGTTCAGAGAGTAAATATCACAGAAAGCAGAGTACAGAGAGTAAAATTCACAGATTCCCGAGTGTAGAGAGTAAAAATCACAGAGAGCAGAGTGAGGAGATTAAAAATCAGAGAGAGCAGAGTGCGGAGAATAAAAATCAGAGAGAGCAGAGTGCAGAGAATAAAAATCACAGAGGACAGAATCCAGAGAGTAGAAATCGCTGTGAGCAGAGTACAGAGAGTAAAAATCTCAGAGGGCAGAGTGCGGAGAGTAAAAATCACTAAGAATGGAGTGCTGATAAAAAAGCTCACAGAGAGCAGAGGACAGAGAATAAAAATCACAGAGATCAGAATGCGGAGAGTAGAAATCACAGAGAGCAGAGTGCAGAGAGTAAGAATCTCAGAGGGCAGAGTGCGGAGAGTGAAAATCACGGAGATCAGAGTGCAGAGAGGAAAAGTCTCAGAGATCAGAGTGCAGAGAGTAAAAATTACAGAGATCAGAGTGCAGAGCGTAACCATCACAGAGAACAGTGTGCGGAGAGTAAAAATCACAGAAAGCAGAGTACAGAGAGTAAAATTCACAGATTCCCGAGTGTAGAGAGTAAAAATCAGAGAGAGCAGAGTGAGGAGATTAAAAATCAGAGAGAGCAGAGTGCGGAGAATAAAAATCAGAGAGAGCAGAGTGCAGAGAATAAAAATCACAGAGGACAGAGTCCAGAAAGTAAAAATCACAGAGAGCAGAGTGGGGAGATTAAAAATCAGAGAGATCAGAGTGCGGAGAATAAAAATCAAAGAGGACAGAGTCCAGAGAGTAGAAATCACAGAGAGCAGAGTGCAGAGAGTAAAAATCTCAGAGGGCAAAGTGCGGAGAGTAAAAACCTCTAAGAATGGAGTGCTGATAATAAAACTCACAGAGAGCAGAGGCCAGAGAATAAAAATCACAGAGATCGGAGTGCGGAGAGTGAAAATGACAGAGACCAGAGTGCAGATCGTAAAAATCACAGAGATCAGAGTGCAGAGAGTAAAAATCACAGAGATCTGTGTGCAGAGAGTAAAAAAAAAATCACAGAGAGCAGAGTGCGGAGAGTAAAGGCCACAGACAGCTGAGTGCAGAGAGTAAAAATCACAGAGAGCAGAGTACAGAGAGTAAAAATTAGAGAGAGCACAGTGCGGAGAGTAAATATCACAGAGACCAGAATGAAGAGAGTGAAAATCACAGAGTGCCGAGTGCTGAGAGTAAAAATCACAGAGAGCTGAGTGCAGAGAGTAAGAAGCACAGAGAGCAGAGTGAGGAGAATAAAACTCAGAGAGAAGAGAGTCCAGAGAGTAGGAATCACAGAGAGCAGAGTGCAGTGAGTAAAAATCTCAGAGGGCAGAGTGCGGAGAGTGAAATTCTCTAAGAATGGAGTGCTGATAAAAAAAACTCACAGAGCGCAGAGGCCAGAGAATAAAAATCACAGAGATCGGAGTGCAGAGAGTAAAAATTTCAGAGATCAGAGTGCAGAGAGTAAAAATCAGAGAGAGCAGAGTGCAGAGAGTAAAAATTAGAGAGAGCACAGTGCGGAGAGCAAAAATCACAGAGAACACAGTGCAGAGAGAAAAAAATCACAGAGCGCACAGTGCAGAGAGTGAAAATCACGGAAATCAGAGTGCAGAGTGTAAAAATCACAGAGCGCAGAGTGCAGAGAGTAAAAATGACAGAAAACAGAGTGCTGAGTGTAAAAATCTCAGAGAATAGAGTGCGGAGAGTAAAAATCACAGACAGCAGACTGCGGTGAGTAAAGATCACAGAGAGCAGAGTACAGAGAGTAAAATTCACAGAGTCCCGAGTGTAGAGAGTAAAAATCACAGAGAGCAGAGTGAGGAAATTAAAAATTAGAGAGAGCACAGTGCGGAGAGTAAAAATCACAGAGAACAGAGTGCAGAGAGTAAAAATTAGAGAGAGCACAGTGCGGGGAGTAAAAATCACAGAGTACAGAGTGCAGAGAGTAAAAATCCCAGAGCGCAGAGTGCAGAGAATGAAAATCACAGAAATTAGAGTACAGAGAGTAAAAATATCAGAGGTCTGTGTGCAGAGAGTAAAAGTCACAGAGAACAGAGTGCAGAGAGTAAGTATCACCGAGATCAGAGTGCAGAGAGTAAAAATCAGAGAGAGCAGAGTGCAGAGAGTAAAAATTAGAGAGAGCACAGTGCGGAGAGCAAAAATCACAGAGAACACAGTGCAGAGAGAAAAAAATCACAGAGCGCACAGTGCAGAGAGTGAAAATCACGGAAATCAGAGTGCAGAGTGTAAAAATCACAGAGCGCAGAGTGCAGAGAGTAAAAATGACAGAAAACAGAGTGCTGAGTGTAAAAATCTCAGAGAATAGAGTGCGGAGAGTAAAAATCACAGACAGCAGACTGCGGTGAGTAAAGATCACAGAGAGCAGAGTACAGAGAGTAAAATTCACAGAGTCCCGAGTGTAGAGAGTAAAAATCACAGAGAGCAGAGTGAGGAAATTAAAAATTAGAGAGAGCACAGTGCGGAGAGTAAAAATCACAGAGAACAGAGTGCAGAGAGTAAAAATTAGAGAGAGCACAGTGCGGGGAGTAAAAATCACAGAGAACAGAGTGCAGAGAGTAAAAATCCCAGAGCGCAGAGTGCAGAGAATGAAAATCACAGAAATTAGAGTGCAGAGAGTAAAAATCACAGAGAACAGAGTGCGGAGAGCAAAAATCACAGAGAACAGAGTGCACAGAGTAATAATCACAGAGAACATAGTGCAGATTAAAAATCACAGAGAACAGAGTGCAGAGAGTAAAAACCACAGAGAGCAGAATTGGCAGAGTAAAAATCACAGACAGCAGAGTGCGGAGTGTAAAAATCACAGAGAGAAGTGTGCAGGGAATAAAAATCACAGACAGCAGAGTGAAGAGAATAAAAATCACAGGGATCAGAGTGTGGAAAGCCAAAATCACAGAGAACGGATTGCAGAGAATAAAAATCCCAGAGATCAGAGTGCAGAAAGTAAGAATCTCTGAGAGCTGAGTGCAGAGTGTAAGCATCACAGAAAACAGAGTGCAGAGAGTAAAAATCACACAGACCTGAGGGCAGAGAGTAAAGATCACAGAGAGCAGAGGGCAGAGAGTAAGACTCTCAGAGATCATAGTGCGGAGAGCAATCATCACAGAGAACAGAGTGCAGAGAGTAAAAATCACAGAGAGCATAGTGCAGTGATTAAAAATCACAGAGAGCAGGGTGCGGAGAGTAAAAATGACAGAGAACAGAGAGCAGACTGTAGAAATCACAGAGAAAACAGTGCGGAGAGAAAAAAAATCACAGAGTACCGAGTGCAGAGAGTAAAAATCACAGAGAGCAGAGTGCGGAGATGAAAAATCAGAGAGAGCAGAGTGCGGAGAATAAAAATAACAGAGATCAGAGTGCAGAGAGTAAAAATGAAAGGGAACAGAGTGCAGACTGTAAAAATCAAAGAGAACAGAGTGCGGAGAGTAAAAATCGCAGAGAGCATAGTGCAGTGATTAAAAATCACAGAGAGCAGGGTGCAGAGAGTAAAAATGACATAGAACAGAGAGCAGACTGTAAAAATCACAGAAAACACAGAGCGGAGAGAAAAAAAAATCACAGAGTACCGAGTGCTGAGAGTAAAAATCACAGACAGCTGAGTGCAGAGAGTAAAAATCACAGAAAGCAGAGTGCGGAGATTAAAAATCAGAGAGAGCAGAGTGCGGAGAATAAAAATCACAGAGAACAGAGTGCAGAGAGTAGAAATCACAGAGAGCAGAGTGCAGAGATGAAAAATCAGAGAGAGCAGAGAGAGGAGAATAAAAATAACAGAGATCAGAGTGCAGAGAGTAAAAATGACAGGGAACAGAGTGCAGACTGTAAAAATCAAAGAGAACAGAGTGCGGAGAGTAAAAATCGCAGAGAGCATAGTGCAGTGATTAAAAATCACAGAAAGCAGGGTGCAGAGAGTAAAAATGACAGAGAACAGAGAGCAGACTGTAAAAATCACAGAGAACACAGAGCGGAGAGAAAAAAAATCACAGAGTACCGAGTGCAGAGAGTAAAAATGACAGGGAACAGAGTGCAGACTGTAAAAATCAAAGAGAACAGAGTGTGGAGAGTAAAAAATGCAGAGAGCAGAGTACAGAGAGTAAAAATCATAGAGTGCCGAGTGCGGAGAGCAAAAATCACAGACAGCTGAGTGCAGAGAGTAAAAATCACAGAGAGCAGAGTGCGGAGATTAAAAAGCAGAGAGAGCAGAGTGTGGAGAATAAAAATCACAGAGAACAGAGTGCACAGATTAGAAATCACAGAGAGCAGAGTGCAGAGAGTAAAAATCTCAGAGGGCAGAGTGAAGAGATTGAATATCACAGAGAGCAGAGTACAGAGAGTAAAAATCACAGAGTGCCGAGTGCAGAGAGTAAAAATTACAGACAGCTGAGTGCAGAGAGTAAAAATCACAGAGAGCAGAGTGCGGACAGTAGAAATCACAGAGAGCACAGTGCAGAGATTAAAAATCACAGAGAGCAGACAGCAGACTGTAAAAATCACAGAGAACACAGAGCGGAGAGAAAAAAAATCACAGAGCACCGAGTGCAGAGAGTAAAAATCACAGACAGCTGAGTGCAGAGAGTAAAAATCACAGAGAGCAGAGTGTGGAGATTAAAAATCAGAGAGAGCAGAGTGCGGAGAGTAAAAGTTACAGAGATCAGAGTGCAGAAAGTAAATATCACAGACAGCAGAGTGAAGAGAGTAAAAATCACCGAAAGCAGAGTACAGAGAGTAAAAATCACAGAGTGCCGAGTGCAGAGAAAAAAATCACTGAGAGCAGAGTGAAGAGAGTAAAAATCACAGAGAGCAGAGTACAGAGAGTAAAAATCACAGAGTGCCGAGTGCAGAGAGTGAAAATCACAGAGAGCATAGTGCAGAGAGTAAAAATAACAGAGAACAGACTAGGGAGAGTAAATATCACAGAGATCAGAGTTCAGAGAGTAAATATCACAGAGAGCAGAGTACAGAGAGTAAAATGCACAGAGTCCCGAGTGTAGAGAATAAAAATCACAGAGATCAGAGTGCGGAGAGTAAAAATTACAAAGATCAGAGTGCAGATCGTAAAAATCACAGAGATCAGAGTGCAGAGAGTAAAAATCACAGAGACAGAATGCAGAGAGTGAAAATCACAGACAGAAGAATGCAGAATAAAAGTCACAGAGAGCAGAGTACAGAGAGTAAAAATCACAGACAGCTGAGTGCAGAGAGTAAAAATCACAGAAAGCAGAGTGCGGAGATTAAAAATCAGAGAGAACAGAGTGCGGAGAATAAAAATCACAGAGAACAGAGTGCAGAGAGTAGAAATCACAGAGAGCAGAGTGCAGAGAGTAAAAATCTCAGAGGGCAGAGTGAAGAGAGTGAATATCACAGAGAGCAGAGTACAGAGAGTAAAAATCACAGAGTGCCGAGTGCAGCAGTAAAAATCACAGACAGCTGAGTGCAGAGTTTAAAAATCACAGACAGCAGAGTACGGAGATTTGAAATCAGAGAGAGCAGAGTGCAGAGAGTAAGTATCACCGAGATCAGAGTGAAGACTGTAAAAATCAAAGAGAGCAGAGTACAGAGAGTAAAAATCACAGAAAGCAGAGTGCGGAGATTAAAAATCAGAGAGAGCAGAGTGCGGAGAATAAAAATCACAGAGAACAGAGTGCAGAGAGTAGAAATCACAGAGAGCAGAGTGCAGAGAGTAAAAATCACAGACAGCAGAGTGCAGAGAGTAAAAATCTCAGAGGGCAGAGTGAAGAGAGTGAATATCACAGAGAGCAGAGTGCAGAGAGTAAAAATCACAGAGAGCAGAGTACAGAGAGTAAAAATCTCAGAGGTCTGTGTGCAGAGAGTAAAAGTCACAGAGAACAGTGTGCAGAGAGTAAGTATCACCGAGATCAGAGTGCAGAGAGTAAAAATCACAGAGAACATAGTGTTGAGAGTAAAAATCACACAGAGCTGAGGGCAGAGTGTAAAGATCACAGAGAGCAGTGGGCAGAGAGTAAAACTCTCAGAGATCATAGTGCGGAGACCAAACATCACAGAGAACAGAGTGCAGAGATGAAAAATCACAGAGAGCATAGTGCAGTGATTAAAAATCACAGGGAGCAGGGTGCGGAAAGTAAAAATGGCAGAGAACAGAGAGCAGACTGTAAAAATCACAGAGAACACAGTGCGGAGAGAAAAAAATCACAGAGTACCAAGTGCAGAGAGTAAAAATCACAGACAGCTGAGTGCAGAGAGTAAAAATCACAGAGAGCAGAGTGCGGAGATTAAAAAATCAGAGAGAGCAGAGAGCGGAGAATAAAAATCACAGAGAACAGAGTTCAGAGAGTAAAAACCCCAGAGTGCCAAGTGCAGAGAGTAAAAATCACAGACAGCTGAGTGCAGAGAGTAAAAATCACAGAGAGCAGAGTGCGGAGATTAAAAAATCAGAGAGAGCAGAGAGCGGAGAATAAAAATCACAGAGAACAGAGTTCAGAGAGTAGAAATCACAGAGAGCAGAGTGCAGAGAGTAAAAATCTCAGAGGGCAGAGTGAAGAGAGTGAATATCACAGAGAGCAGAGTACAGAGAGTAAAAATCACAGAGTGCCGAGTGCAGAGCGTAAAAAAATCACAGACAGCTGAGTGCAGAGTGCAAAAATCACAGACAGCAGAGTACGGAGATTTAAAATCAGAGAGAGCAGAGTGCGGAGAATAAAAATCACAGAGAGCAGAGTACAGAGAGTAAAAATCACAGAGTGCCGAGTGCATAGGGTGAAAATCACAGAAATTAGAGTGCAGAGAGTAAAAGTCACAGAGAACAGACTGGGGAGAGTATAAATCACAGAAAACAGTGTACACAGAGTGAATATCACAGAGATCAGAGAGCAGAGAGTAAAAATCACAGAGAACAGAGTGCGGAGAGCAAAAATCACAGAGAACAGAGTGCACAGAGTAATAATCACAGAGAACATAGTGCAGAGTGTAAAAATCACAGAGAACAGAGTGCGGAGAATAAAAACCACAGAGAGCAGAATTGGCAGAGAAAAAATCACAGAGAGCAGAGTGTGGAGTGTAAAAATCACAGAGAGAAGTGTGCAGGGAGTAAAAATCACAGACAGCAGAGTGAAAAGTGTAAAAATCACAGAGATTAGAGTGCGGTAAGTCAAAATCACAGAGAACGGATTGCAGAGAATAAAAATAACAGAGATCAGAGTGCAGAGAGTAAAAATGACAGGGAACAGAGTGCAGACTGTAAAAATCAAAGAGAACGGATTACGGAGAGTAAAAATCGCAGAGAGCATAGTGCAGTGATTAAAAATCACAGAGAGCAGGGTGCGGTGAGTAAAAATGACAGAGAACAGAGAGCAGACTGTAAAAATCACAGAGAACACAGTGCGGAGAGAAAAAAATCACAGAGTACCGAGTGCAGAGAGTAAAAATCACAGACAGCTTAGTGCAGAGAGTAAAAATCACAGAGAGCAGAGTGCGGTGATGAAAAATCAGAGCGAGCAGAGTGCAGAGAATAAAAATAACAGAGATCAGAGTGCAGAGAGTAAAAATGACAGGGAACAGAGTGCAGACTGTAAAAATCAATGAGAACAGAGTGCGGAGAGTAAACATAACAGAGATCAGAGTGCAGAGAGTAAAATTGACGGAACAGAGTGCAGACTGTAAAAATCAAAGAGAACAGAGTGCAGAGAGTAAAAATCACAGACAGCTGAGTGCAGAGAGAAAAAATCACAGAGAGCAGAGTGCGGAGATAAAAAAACAGAGAGAGCAGAGTGCGGAGAATAAAAATCACAGAGAACAGAGTGCAGAGAGTAGAAATCACAGAGAGCAGAGTGCAGAGAGTAAAATTCTCAGAGGGCAGAGTGAAGAGAGTGAATATCACAGAGAGCAGAGTGCGGAGAGTAAAAATCACAGACAGCTGAGCACAGCGAGTAAAAATCACGGAGAAGAGAGTGCGGAGATTAAAAATCAAAGAGAGCTGAGGGCAGAGAGTGAAAATAACAGAGAACAGACTGGGGAGATTAAGTATCACAGAAATCAGAGTGCAGAGAGTAAATATCACAGACAGCAGAGTGAAGAGAGTAAAAATCACCGAAAGCAAAGTACAGAGAGTAAAAATCACAGAGTGCCGAGTGCAGAGAAAAAAATCACTGAGAGCAGAGTGAAGAGAGTAAAAATCACAGAGAGCAGAGTACAGAGAGTAAAAATCACAGAGTGCCGAGTGCAGAGAGTAAAAATCACAGAGAACACAGTGCAGAGAGAAAAAAATCACAGAGCGCACAGTGCAGAGAGTGAAAATCACGGAAATCAGAGTGCAGAGTGTAAAAATCACAGAGCGCAGAGTGCAGAGAGTAAAAATGACAGAAAACAGAGTGCTGAGTGTAAAAATCTCAGAGAATAGAGTGCGGAGAGTAAAAATCACAGACAGCAGACTGCGGTGAGTAAAGATCACAGAGAGCAGAGTACAGAGAGTAAAATTCACAGAGTCCCGAGTGTAGAGAGTAAAAATCACAGAGAGCAGAGTGAGGAAATTAAAAATTAGAGAGAGCACAGTGCGGAGAGTAAAAATCACAGAGAACAGAGTGCAGAGAGTAAAAATTAGAGAGAGCACAGTGCGGGGAGTAAAAATCACAGAGTACAGAGTGCAGAGAGTAAAAATCCCAGAGCGCAGAGTGCAGAGAATGAAAATCACAGAAATTAGAGTACAGAGAGTAAAAATATCAGAGGTCTGTGTGCAGAGAGTAAAAGTCACAGAGAACAGAGTGCAGAGAGTAAGTATCACCGAGATCAGAGTGCAGAGAGTAAAAATCAGAGAGAGCAGAGTGCAGAGAGTAAAAATGACAGAAAACAGAGTGCTGAGTGTAAAAATCTCAGAGAATAGAGTGCGGAGAGTAAAAATCACAGACAGCAGACTGCGGTGAGTAAAGATCACAGAGAGCAGAGTACAGAGAGTAAAATTCACAGAGTCCCGAGTGTAGAGAGTAAAAATCACAGAGAGCAGAGTGAGGAAATTAAAAATTAGAGAGAGCACAGTGCGAAGAGTAAAAATCACAGAGAACAGAGTGCAGAGAGTAAAAATTAGAGAGAGCACAGTGCGGGGAGTAAAAATCACAGAGAACAGAGTGCAGAGAGTAAAAATCCCAGAGCGCAGAGTGCAGAGAATGAAAATCACAGAAATTAGAGTGCAGAGAGTAAAAATCACAGAGAACAGAGTGCGGAGAGCAAAAATCACAGAGAACAGAGTGCACAGAGTAATAATCACAGAGAACATAGTGCAGATTAAAAATCACAGAGAACGGATTGCAGAGAATAAAAATCCCAGAGATCAGAGTGCAGAAAGTAAGAATCTCTGAGAGCTGAGTGCAGAGAGTAAGCATCACAGAAAACAGAGTGCAGAGAGTAAAAATCACACAGACCTGAGGGCAGAGAGTAAAGATCACAGAGAGCAGAGGGCAGAGAGTAAGACTCTCAGAGATCATAGTGCGGAGAGCAATCATCACAGAGAACAGAGTGCAGAGAGTAAAAATCACAGAGAGCATAGTGCAGTGATTAAAAATCACAGAGAGCAGGGTGCGGAGAGTAAAAATGACAGAGAACAGAGAGCAGACTGTAGAAATCACAGAGAAAACAGTGCGGAGAGAAAAAAAATCACAGAGTACCGAGTGCAGAGAGTAAAAATCACAGAGAACAGAGTGCGGAGAGCAAAAATCACAGAGAACAGAGTGCACAGAGTAATAATCACAGAGAACATAGTGCAGAGTGTAAAAATCACAGAGAACAGAGTGGGGAGAATAAAAACCACAGAGAGCAGAATTGGCAGAGAAAAAATCACAGAGAGCAGAGTGTGGAGTGTAAAAATCACAGAGAGAAGTGTGCAGGGAGTAAAAATCACAGACAGCAGAGTGAAAAGTGTAAAAATCACAGAGATTAGAGTGCGGTAAGTCAAAATCACAGAGAACGGATTGCAGAGAATAAAAATAACAGAGATCAGAGTGCAGAGAGTAAAAATGACAGGGAACAGAGTGCAGACTGTAAAAATCAAAGAGAACGGATTACGGAGAGTAAAAATCGCAGAGAGCATAGTGCAGTGATTAAAAATCACAGAGAGCAGGGTGCGGTGAGTAAAAATGACAGAGAACAGAGAGCAGACTGTAAAAATCACAGAGAACACAGTGCGGAGAGAAAAAAATCACAGAGTACCGAGTGCAGAGAGTAAAAATCACAGACAGCTTAGTGCAGAGAGTAAAAATCACAGAGAGCAGAGTGCGGTGATGAAAAATCAGAGCGAGCAGAGTGCGGAGAATAAAAATAACAGAGATCAGAGTGCAGAGAGTAAAAATGACAGGGAACAGAGTGCAGACTGTAAAAATCAATGAGAACAGAGTGCGGAGAGTAAACATAACAGAGATCAGAGTGCAGAGAGTAAAATTGACGGAACAGAGTGCAGACTGTAAAAATCAAAGAGAACAGAGTGCAGAGAGTAAAAATCACAGACAGCTGAGTGCAGAGAGAAAAAATCACAGAGAGCAGAGTGCGGAGATAAAAAAACAGAGAGAGCAGAGTGCGGAGAATAAAAATCACAGAGAACAGAGTGCAGAGAGTAGAAATCACAGAGAGCAGAGTGCAGAGAGTAAAATTCTCAGAGGGCAGAGTGAAGAGAGTGAATATCACAGAGAGCAGAGTGCGGAGAGTAAAAATCACAGACAGCTGAGCACAGCGAGTAAAAATCACGGAGAAGAGAGTGCGGAGATTAAAAATCAAAGAGAGCTGAGGGCAGAGAGTGAAAATAACAGAGAACAGACTGGGGAGATTAAGTATCACAGAAATCAGAGTGCAGAGAGTAAATATCACAGACAGCAGAGTGAAGAGAGTAAAAATCACCGAAAGCAGAGTACAGAGAGTAAAAATCACAGAGTGCCGAGTGCAGAGAAAAAAATCACTGAGAGCAGAGTGAAGAGAGTAAAAATCACAGAGAGCAGAGTACAGAGAGTAAAAATCACAGAGTGCCGAGTGCAGAGAGTAAAAATCACAGAGAACACAGTGCAGAGAGAAAAAAATCACAGAGCGCACAGTGCAGAGAGTGAAAATCACGGAAATCAGAGTGCAGAGTGTAAAAATCACAGAGCGCAGAGTGCAGAGAGTAAAAATGACAGAAAACAGAGTGCTGAGTGTAAAAATCTCAGAGAATAGAGTGCGGAGAGTAAAAATCACAGACAGCAGACTGCGGTGAGTAAAGATCACAGAGAGCAGAGTACAGAGAGTAAAATTCACAGAGTCCCGAGTGTAGAGAGTAAAAATCACAGAGAGCAGAGTGAGGAAATTAAAAATTAGAGAGAGCACAGTGCGGAGAGTAAAAATCACAGAGAACAGAGTGCAGAGAGTAAAAATTAGAGAGAGCACAGTGCGGGGAGTAAAAATCACAGAGTACAGAGTGCAGAGAGTAAAAATCCCAGAGCGCAGAGTGCAGAGAATGAAAATCACAGAAATTAGAGTACAGAGAGTAAAAATATCAGAGGTCTGTGTGCAGAGAGTAAAAGTCACAGAGAACAGAGTGCAGAGAGTAAGTATCACCGAGATCAGAGTGCAGAGAGTAAAAATCAGAGAGAGCAGAGTGCAGAGAGTAAAAATGACAGAAAACAGAGTGCTGAGTGTAAAAATCTCAGAGAATAGAGTGCGGAGAGTAAAAATCACAGACAGCAGACTGCGGTGA
The DNA here is from genome assembly GCF_030028105.1 of Mobula birostris. Lineage (NCBI taxonomy): Eukaryota > Metazoa > Chordata > Chondrichthyes > Myliobatiformes > Myliobatidae > Mobula > Mobula birostris. Next base: position 49,155 of record NW_027275360.1, read on the forward strand.
GTAAAGATCACAGAGAGCAGAGTACAGAGAGTAAAATTCACAGAGTCCCGAGTGTAGAGAGTAAAAATCACAGAGAGCAGAGTGAGGAAATTAAAAATTAGAGAGAGCACAGTGCGGAGAGTAAAAATCACAGAGAACAGAGTGCAGAGAGTAAAAATTAGAGAGAGCACAGTGCGGGGAGTAAAAATCACAGAGAAACAGAGTGCAGAGAGTAAAAATCCCAGAGCGCAGAGTGCAGAGAATGAAAATCACAGAAATTAGAGTGCAGAGAGTAAAAATCACAGAGAACAGAGTGCGGAGAGCAAAAATCACAGAGAACAGAGTGCACAGAGTAATAATCACAGAGAACATAGTGCAGATTAAAAATCACAGAGAACGGATTGCAGAGAATAAAAATCCCAGAGATCAGAGTGCAGAAAGTAAGAATCTCTGAGAGCTGAGTGCAGAGAGTAAGCATCACAGAAAACAGAGTGCAGAGAGTAAAAATCACACAGACCTGAGGGCAGAGAGTAAAGATCACAGAGAGCAGAGGGCAGAGAGTAAGACTCTCAGAGATCATAGTGCGGAGAGCAATCATCACAGAGAACAGAGTGCAGAGAGTAAAAATCACAGAGAGCATAGTGCAGTGATTAAAAATCACAGAGAGCAGGGTGCGGAGAGTAAAAATGACAGAGAACAGAGAGCAGACTGTAGAAATCACAGAGAAAACAGTGCGGAGAGAAAAAAAATCACAGAGTACCGAGTGCAGAGAGTAAAAATCACAGAGAGCAGAGTGCGGAGATGAAAAATCAGAGAGAGCAGAGAGAGGAGAATAAAAATAACAGAGATCAGAGTGCAGAGAGTAAAAATGACAGGGAACAGAGTGCAGACTGTAAAAATCAAAGAGAACAGAGTGCGGAGAGTAAAAATCGCAGAGAGCATAGTGCAGTGATTAAAAATCACAGAAAGCAGGGTGCAGAGAGTAAAAATGACAGAGAACAGAGAGCAGACTGTAGAAATCACAGAGAACACAGAGCGGAGAGAAAAAAAATCACAGAGTACCGAGTGCAGAGAGTAAAAATGACAGGGAACAGAGTGCAGACTGTAAAAATCAAAGAGAACAGAGTGCGGAGAGTAAAAATCGCAGAGAACACAGTGCAGAGAGAAAAAAATCACAGAGCGCACAGTGCAGAGAGTGAAAATCACGGAAATCAGAGTGCAGAGTGTAAAAATCACAGAGCGCAGAGTGCAGAGAGTAAAAATGACAGAAAACAGAGTGCTGAGTGTAAAAATCTCAGAGAATAGAGTGCGGAGAGTAAAAATCACAGACAGCAGACTGCGGTGAGTAAAGATCACAGAGAGCAGAGTACAGAGAGTAAAATTCACAGAGTCCCGAGTGTAGAGAGTAAAAATCACAGAGAGCAGAGTGAGGAAATTAAAAATTAGAGAGAGCACAGTGCGGAGAGTAAAAATCACAGAGAACAGAGTGCAGAGAGTAAAAATTAGAGAGAGCACAGTGCGGGGAGTAAAAATCACAGAGAACAGAGTGCAGAGAGTAAAAATCCCAGAGCGCAGAGTGCAGAGAATGAAAATCACAGAAATTAGAGTGCAGAGAGTAAAAATCACAGAGAACAGAGTGCGGAGAGCAAAAATCACAGAGAACAGAGTGCACAGAGTAATAATCACAGAGAACATAGTGCAGATTAAAAATCACAGAGAACAGAGTGCAGAGAGTAAAAACCACAGAGAGCAGAATTGGCAGAGTAAAAATCACAGACAGCAGAGTGCGGAGTGTAAAAATCACAGAGAGAAGTGTGCAGGGAATAAAAATCACAGACAGCAGAGTGAAGAGAGTAAAAATCACAGGGATCAGAGTGTGGAAAGCCAAAATCACAGAGAACGGATTGCAGAGAATAAAAATCCCAGAGATCAGAGTGCAGAAAGTAAGAATCTCTGAGAGCTGAGTGCAGAGAGTAAGCATCACAGAAAACAGAGTGCAGAGAGTAAAAATCACACAGACCTGAGGGCAGAGAGTAAAGATCACAGAGAGCAGAGGGCAGAGAGTAAGACTCTCAGAGATCATAGTGCGGAGAGCAATCATCACAGAGAACAGAGTGCAGAGAGTAAAAATCACAGAGAGCATAGTGCAGTGATTAAAAATCACAGAGAGCAGGGTGCGGAGAGTAAAAATGACAGAGAACAGAGAGCAGACTGTAGAAATCACAGAGAAAACAGTGCGGAGAGAAAAAAAATCACAGAGTACCGAGTGCAGAGAGTAAAAATCACAGAGAGCAGAGTGCGGAGATGAAAAATCAGAGAGAGCAGAGTGCGGAGAATAAAAATAACAGAGATCAGAGTGCAGAGAGTAAAAATGACAGGGAACAGAGTGCAGACTGTAAAAATCAAAGAGAACAGAGTGCGGAGAGTAAAAATCGCAGAGAGCATAGTGCAGTGATTAAAAATCACAGAGAGCAGGGTGCAGAGAGTAAAAATGACATAGAACAGAGAGCAGACTGTAAAAATCACAGAGAACACAGAGCGGAGAGAAAAAAAAATCACAGAGTACCGAGTGCTGAGAGTAAAAATCACAGACAGCTGAGTGCAGAGAGTAAAAATCACAGAAAGCAGAGTGCGGAGATTAAAAATCAGAGAGAGCAGAGTGCGGAGAATAAAAATCACAGAGAACAGAGTGCAGAGAGTAGAAATCACAGAGAGCAGAGTGCAGAGATGAAAAATCAGAGAGAGCAGAGAGAGGAGAATAAAAATAACAGAGATCAGAGTGCAGAGAGTAAAAATGACAGGGAACAGAGTGCAGACTGTAAAAATCAAAGAGAACACAGAGCGGAGAGAAAAAAAATCACAGAGTACCGAGTGCAGAGAGTAAAAATGACAGGGAACAGAGTGCAGACTGTAAAAATCAAAGAGAACAGAGTGTGGAGAGTAAAAAAAGCAGAGAGCAGAGTACAGAGAGTAAAAATCATAGAGTGCCGAGTGCGGAGAGCAAAAATCACAGACAGCTGAGTGCAGAGAGTAAAAATCACAGAGAGCAGAGTGCGGACAGTAGAAATCACAGAGAGCACAGTGCAGAGATTAAAAATCACAGAGAGCAGACAGCAGACTGTAAAAATCACAGAGAACACAGAGCGGAGAGAAAAAAAATCACAGAGCACCGAGTGCAGAGAGTAAAAATCACAGACAGCTGAGTGCAGAGAGTAAAAATCACAGAGAGCAGAGTGTGGAGCTGAAAAATCAGAGAGAGCAGAGTGCGGAGAATAAAAATAACAGAGATCAGAGTGCAGAGAGTAAAAATGACAGGGAACAGATTGCAGACTGTAAAAATCAAAGAGAACAGAGTGTGGAGAGAAAAAATCGCAGAGAGCAGAGTACAGAGAGTAAAAATCATAGAGTGCCGAGTGCGGAGAGTAAAAATCACAGACAGCTGAGTGCAGAGAGTAAAAATCACAGAGAGCAGAGTGTGGAGATTAAAAATCAGAGAGAGCAGAGTGCGGAGAGTAAAAGTTACAGAGATCAGAGTGCAGAAAGTAAATATCACAGACAGCAGAGTGAAGAGAGTAAAAATCACCGAAAGCAGAGTACAGAGAGTAAAAATCACAGAGTGCCGAGTGCAGAGAAAAAAATCACTGAGAGCAGAGTGAAGAGAGTAAAAATCACAGAGAGCAGAGTACAGAGAGTAAAAATCACAGAGTGCCGAGTGCAGAGAGTATAAATCACAGAGAGCATAGTGCAGAGAGTAAAAATAACAGAGAACAGACTAGGGAGAGTAAATATCACAGAGATCAGAGTTCAGAGAGTAAATATCACAGAGAGCAGAGTACAGAGAGTAAAATGCACAGAGTCCCGAGTGTAGAGAGTAAAAATCACAGAGAGCAGAGTGCGGAGAGTAAAAATCACTAAGAATGGAGTGCTGATAATAAAACTCACAGAGAGCAGAGGGCAGAGAATAAAAATCACAGAGATCAGAGTGCGGAGAGTAAAAATTACAAAGATCAGAGTGCAGATCGTAAAAATCACAGAGATCAGAGTGCAGAGAGTAAAAATCACAGAGATAGAATGCAGAGAGTGAAAATCACAGACAGAAGAATGCAGAGTAAAAGTCACAGAGAGCAGAGTACAGAGAGTAAAAATCACAGACAGCTGAGTGCAGAGAGTAAAAATCACAGAAAGCAGAGTGCGGAGATTAAAAATCAGAGAGAACAGAGTGCGGAGAATAAAAATCACAGAGAACAGAGTGCAGAGAGTAGAAATCACAGAGAGCAGAGTGCAGAGAGTAAAAATCTCAGAGGGCAGAGTGAAGAGAGTGAATATCACAGAGAGCAGAGTACAGAGAGTAAAAATCACAGAGTGCCGAGTGCAGAGAGTAAAAATCACAGACAGCTGAGTGCAGAGTTTAAAAATCACAGACAGCAGAGTACGGAGATTTGAAATCAGAGAGAGCAGAGTGCAGAGAGTAAGTATCACCGAGATCAGAGTGAAGACTGTAAAAATCAAAGAGAGCAGAGTACAGAGAGTAAAAATCACAGAAAGCAGAGTGCGGAGATTAAAAATCAGAGAGAGCAGAGTGCGGAGAATAAAAATCACAGAGAACAGAGTGCAGAGAGTAGAAATCACAGAGAGCAGAGTGCAGAGAGTAAAAATCACAGACAGCAGAGTGCAGAGAGTAAAAATCTCAGCGGGCAGAGTGAAGAGAGTGAATATCACAGAGAACAGTGTGCAGAGAGTAAGTATCACCGAGATCAGAGTGCAGAGAGTAAAAATCACAGAGAACATAGTGTTGAGAGTAAAAATCACACAGAGCTGAGGGCAGAGTGTAAAGATCACAGAGAGCAGTGGGCAGAGAGTAAAACTCTCAGAGATCATAGTGCGGAGACCAAACATCACAGAGAACAGAGTGCAGAGATGAAAAATCACAGAGAGCATAGTGCAGTGATTAAAAATCACAGGGAGCAGGGTGCGGAAAGTAAAAATGGCAGAGAACAGAGAGCAGACTGTAAAAATCACAGAGAACACAGTGCGGAGAGAAAAAAATCACAGAGTACCAAGTGCAGAGAGTAAAAATCACAGACAGCTGAGTGCAGAGAGTAAAAATCACAGAGAGCAGAGTGCGGAGATTAAAAAATCAGAGAGAGCAGAGAGCGGAGAATAAAAATCACAGAGAACAGAGTTCAGAGAGTAAAAACCCCAGAGTGCCAAGTGCAGAGAGTAAAAATCACAGACAGCTGAGTGCAGAGAGTAAAAATCACAGAGAGCAGAGTGCGGAGATTAAAAAATCAGAGAGAGCAGAGAGCGGAGAATAAAAATCACAGAGAACAGAGTTCAGAGAGTAGAAATCACAGAGAGCAGAGTGCAGAGAGTAAAAATCTCAGAGGGCAGAGTGAAGAGAGTGAATATCACAGAGAGCAGAGTACAGAGAGTAAAAATCACAGAGTGCCGAGTGCAGAGCGTAAAAAAATCACAGACAGCTGAGTGCAGAGTGCAAAAATCACAGACAGCAGAGTACGGAGATTTAAAATCAGAGAGAGCAGAGTGCGGAGAATAAAAATCACAGAGAGCAGAGTACAGAGAGTAAAAATCACAGAGTGCCGAGTGCATAGAGTGAAAATCACAGAAATTAGAGTGCAGAGAGTAAAAGTCACAGAGAACAGACTGGGGAGAGTATAAATCACAGAAAACAGTGTACACAGAGTGAATATCACAGAGATCAGAGAGCAGAGAGTAAAAATCACAGAGAACAGAGTGCGGAGAGCAAAAATCACAGAGAACAGAGTGCACAGAGTAATAATCACAGAGAACATAGTGCAGAGTGTAAAAATCACAGAGAACAGAGTGCGGAGAATAAAAACCACAGAGAGCAGAATTGGCAGAGAAAAAATCACAGAGAGCAGAGTGTGGAGTGTAAAAATCACAGAGAGAAGTGTGCAGGGAGTAAAAATCACAGACAGCAGAGTGAAAAGTGTAAAAATCACAGAGATTAGAGTGCGGTAAGTCAAAATCACAGAGAACGGATTGCAGAGAATAAAAATAACAGAGATCAGAGTGCAGAGAGTAAAAATGACAGGGAACAGAGTGCAGACTGTAAAAATCAAAGAGAACGGATTACGGAGAGTAAAAATCGCAGAGAGCATAGTGCAGTGATTAAAAATCACAGAGAGCAGGGTGCGGTGAGTAAAAATGACAGAGAACAGAGAGCAGACTGTAAAAATCACAGAGAACACAGTGCGGAGAGAAAAAAATCACAGAGTACCGAGTGCAGAGAGTAAAAATCACAGACAGCTTAGTGCAGAGAGTAAAAATCACAGAGAGCAGAGTGCGGAGATGAAAAATCAGAGAGAGCAGAGTGCGGAGAATAAAAATAACAGAGATCAGAGTGCAGAGAGTAAAAATGACAGGGAACAGAGTGCAGACTGTAAAAATCAAAGAGAACAGAGTGCGGAGAGTAAAAATCGCAGAGAGCATAGTGCAGTGATTAAAAATCACAGAGAGCAGGGTGCAGAGAGTAAAAATGACAGAGAACAGAGAGCAGACTGTAAAAATCACAGAGAACACAGAGCGGAGAGAAAAAAAAATCACAGAGTACCGAGTGCTGAGAGTAAGAATCACAGACAGCTGAGTGCAGAGAGTAAAAATCACAGAAAGCAGAGTGCGGAGATTAAAAATCAGAGAGAGCAGAGTGCGGAGAATAAAAATCACAGAGAACAGAGTGCAGAGAGTAGAAATCACAGAGAGCAGAGTGCAGAGATGAAAAATCAGAGAGAGCAGAGAGAGGAGAATAAAAATAACAGAGATCAGAGTGCAGAGAGTAAAAATGACAGGGAACAGAGTGCAGACTGTAAAAATCAAAGAGAACAGAGTGCGGAGAGTAAAAATCGCAGAGAGCATAGTGCAGTGATTAAAAATCACAGAGAGCAGGGTGCAGAGAGTAAAAATGACAGAGAACAGAGAGCAGACTGTAAAAATCACAGAGAACACAGAGCGGAGAGAAAAAAAATCACAGAGTACCGAGTGCAGAGAGTAAAAATGACAGGGAACAGAGTGCAGACTGTAAAAATCAAAGAGAACAGAGTGTGGAGAGTAAAAAATGCAGAGAGCAGAGTACAGAGAGTAAAAATCATAGAGTGCCGAGTGCGGAGAGCAAAAATCACAGACAGCTGAGTGCAGAGAGTAAAAATCACAGAGAGCAGAGTGCGGAGATTAAAAAGCAGAGAGAGCAGAGTGCGGAGAATAAAAATCACAGAGAACAGAGTGCACAGATTAGAAATCACAGAGAGCAGAGTGCAGAGAGTAAAAATCTCAGAGGGCAGAGTGAAGAGATTGAATATCACAGAGAGCAGAGTACAGAGAGTAATAATCACAGAGTGCCGAGTGCAGAGAGTAAAAATTACAGACAGCTGAGTGCAGAGAGTAAAAATCACAGAGAGCAGAGTACAGAGAGTAAAATGCACAGAGTCCCGAGTGTAGAGAGTAAAAATCACAGAGAGCACAGTGCGGAGAGTAAAAATCACTAAGAATGGAGTGCTGATAATAAAACTCACAGAGAGCAGAGGGCAGAGAATAAAAATCACAGAGATCAGAGTGCGGAGAGTAAAAATTACAGAGATCAGAGTGCAGATTGTAAAAATCACAGAGATCAGAGTGCAGAGAGTAAAAATCACAGAGACAGAATGCAGAGAGTGAAAATCACAGACAGAAGAATGCAGAGTAAAAGTCACAGAGAGCAGAGTACAGAGAGTAAAAATCACAGACAGCTGAGTGCAGAGAGTAAAAATCACAGAAAGCAGAGTGCGGAGATTAAAAATCAGAGAGAACAGAGTGCGGAGAATAAAAATCACAGAGAACAGAGTGCAGAGAGTAGAAATCACAGAGAGCAGAGTGCAGAGAGTAAAAATCTCAGAGGGCAGAGTGAAGAGAGTGAATATCACAGAGAGCAGAGTACAGAGAGTAAAAATCACAGAGTGCCGAGTGCAGAGAGTAAAAATCACAGACAGCTGAGTGCAGAGTTTAAAAATCACAGACAGCAGAGTACGGAGATTTGAAATCAGAGAGAGCAGAGTGCAGAGAGTAAGTATCACCGAGATCAGAGTGAAGACTGTAAAAATCAAAGAGAGCAGAGTACAGAGAGTAAAAATCACAGAAAGCAGAGTGCGGAGATTAAAAATCAGAGAGAGCAGAGTGCGGAGAATAAAAATCACAGAGAACAGAGTGCAGAGAGTAGAAATCACAGAGAGCAGAGTGCAGAGAGTAAAAATCACAGACAGCAGAGTGCAGAGAGTAAAAATCTCAGAGGGCAGAGTGAAGAGAGTGAATATCACAGAGAGCAGAGTGCAGAGAGTAAAAATCACAGAGAGCAGAGTACAGAGAGTAAAAATCTCAGAGGTCTGTGTGCAGAGAGTAAAAGTCACAGAGAACAGTGTGCAGAGAGTAAGTATCACCGAGATCAGAGTGCAGAGAGTAAAAATCACAGAGAACATAGTGTTGAGAGTAAAAATCACACAGAGCTGAGGGCAGAGTGTAAAGATCACAGAGAGCAGTGGGCAGAGAGTAAAACTCTCAGAGATCATAGTGCGGAGACCAAACATCACAGAGAACAGAGTGCAGAGATGAAAAATCACAGAGAGCATAGTGCAGTGATTAAAAATCACAGGGAGCAGGGTGCGGAAAGTAAAAATGGCAGAGAACAGAGAGCAGACTGTAAAAATCACAGAGAACACAGTGCGGAGAGAAAAAAATCACAGAGTACCAAGTGCAGAGAGTAAAAATCACAGACAGCTGAGTGCAGAGAGTAAAAATCACAGAGAGCAGAGTGCGGAGATGAAAAATCACAGAGAACAGAGTACAGAGAGTAAAAACCCCAGAGTGCCAAGTGCAGAGAGTAAAAATCACAGACAGCTGAGTGCAGAGAGTAAAAATCACAGAGAGCAGAGTGCGGAGATTAAAAAATCAGAGAGAGCAGAGAGCGGAGAATAAAAATCACAGAGAACAGAGTTCAGAGAGTAGAAATCACAGAGAGCAGAGTGCAGAGAGTAAAAATCTCAGAGGGCAGAGTGAAGAGAGTGAATATCACAGAGAGCAGAGTACAGAGAGTAAAAATCACAGAGTGCCGAGTGCAGAGCGTAAAAAAATCACAGACAGCTGAGTGCAGAGTGCAAAAATCACAGACAGCAGAGTACGGAGATTTAAAATCAGAGAGAGCAGAGTGCGGAGAATAAAAATCACAGAGAGCAGAGTACAGAGAGTAAAAATCACAGAGTGCCGAGTGCATAGGGTGAAAATCACAGAAATTAGAGTGCAGAGAGTAAAAGTCACAGAGAACAGACTGGGGAGAGTATAAATCACAGAAAACAGTGTACACAGAGTGAATATCACAGAGATCAGAGAGCAGAGAGTAAAAATCACAGAGAACAGAGTGCGGAGAGCAAAAATCACAGAGAACAGAGTGCACAGAGTAATAATCACAGAGAACATAGTGCAGAGTGTAAAAATCACAGAGAACAGAGTGCGGAGAATAAAAACCACAGAGAGCAGAATTGGCAGAGAAAAAATCACAGAGAGCAGAGTGTGGAGTGTAAAAATCACAGAGAGAAGTGTGCAGGGAGTAAAAATCACAGACAGCAGAGTGAAAAGAGTAAAAATCACAGAGATTAGAGTGCGGTAAGTCAAAATCACAGAGAACGGATTGCAGAGAATAAAAATAACAGAGATCAGAGTGCAGAGAGTAAAAATGACAGGGAACAGAGTGCAGACTGTAAAAATCAAAGAGAACGGATTACGGAGAGTAAAAATCGCAGAGAGCATAGTGCAGTGATTAAAAATCACAGAGAGCAGGGTGCGGTGAGTAAAAATGACAGAGAACAGAGAGCAGACTGTAAAAATCACAGAGAACACAGTGCGGAGAGAAAAAAATCACAGAGTACCGAGTAAAGAGAGTAAAAATCACAGACAGCTTAGTGCAGAGAGTAAAAATCACAGAGAGCAGAGTGCGGTGATGAAAAATCAGAGCGAGCAGAGTGCGGAGAATAAAAATAACAGAGATCAGAGTGCAGAGAGTAAAAATGACAGGGAACAGAGTGCAGACTGTAAAAATCAATGAGAACAGAGTGCGGAGAGTAAACATAACAGAGATCAGAGTGCAGAGAGTAAAAATGACGGAACAGAGTGCAGACTGTAAAAATCAAAGAGAACAGAGTGTGGAGAGTAAAAATCACAGAGAGCAGAGTACAGAGAGTAAAAATCATAGAGTGCCGAGTGCAGAGAGTAAAAATCACAGACAGCTGAGTGCAGAGAGAAAAAATCACAGAGAGCAGAGTGCGGAGATAAAAAAACAGAGAGAGCAGAGTGCGGAGAATAAAAATCACAGAGAACAGAGTGCAGAGAGTAGAAATCACAGAGAGCAGAGTGCAGAGAGTAAAATTCTCAGAGGGCAGAGTGAAGAGAGTGAATATCACAGAGAGCAGAGTGCGGAGAGTAAAAATCACAGACAGCTGAGCACAGCGAGTAAAAATCACGGAGAAGAGAGTGCGGAGATTAAAAATCAAAGAGAGCTGAGGGCAGAGAGTGAAAATAACAGAGAACAGACTGGGGAGATTAAGTATCACAGAAATCAGAGTGCAGAGAGTAAATATCACAGAGAGCAGAGTGCAGAGAGTAAAAGCCACAGAGATCAGTGTGCAGAGAGTAAAAATCACAGAGACAGAATGCAGAGAGTGAAAATCACAGAAATCAGAGTGCAGAGAGTTAAAATCACAGAGAGCAGAGTACAGAGAGTAAAAATTAGAGAGAGCACAGTGCGGAGAGTAAATATCACAGAGACCAGAGTGAAGAGAGTGAAAATCACAGAGTGCCGAGTGCTGAGAGTAAAAATCACAGAGAGCTGAGTGCAGAGAGTAAGAATCACAGAGAGCAGAGTGAGGAGATTAAAAATCAGAGAGAGCAGAGTGCGGAGAATAAAATCACAGAGAACAGAGTCCAGAGAGTAGGAATCACAGAGAGCAGAGTGCAGAGAGTAAATATCTCAGAGGGCAGAGTGCGGAGAGTAAATATCTCTAAGAATGGAGTGCTGATAATAAAACTCACCGAGAGCAGAGGCCAGAGAATAAAAATCACAGAGATTGGAGTGCAGAGAGTAAAAATTACAGAGATCAGAGTGCAGAGAGTAAAAATTAGAGAGAGCACAGTGCGGAGAGTAAAAATCACAGAGAACACAGTGCAGAGAGAAAAAATCACAGAGCGCAGAATGCAGAGAGTGAAAATCACAGAAATTAGAGTGCAGAGTTTAAAAATCACAGAGCGCAGAGTGCAGAGAGTAAAAATCACAGAGAACAGAGTGCAGAGAGTAAAAATCACAGAGCGCAGAATGCAGAGAGTGAAAATCACAGAAATTAGAGTGCAGAGAGTAAAAATCACAGAGAACAGACTGGGGAGAGTAAAAATCACAGAAAACAGTGTATACAGAGTAAATATCACAGAGATCAGAGAGCAGAGAGTAAAAATCACAGAGAACAGAGTGCGGAGAGCAAAAATCACAGAGAACAGAGTGCACAGAGTAATAATCACAGAGAACATAGTGCAGAGAGTAAAAATCACAGAGAACAGAGTGCAGAGAGTAAAAATCACAGAGTGCCGTGTGCAGAGAGTGACAATCAGAGAGAGCAGAGTGCAGAGAGTAAAAATCACAGAGCGCAGAGTGCAGAG
>NW_027275361.1:0-60828 GCF_030028105.1 Mobula birostris
AGTATTGCAGGGGGTAATAGTCTCGGATCAATCATGGTCTGATACAGCAATCTGAGTATCGCAGGGATAATAATCTCGGACCAACCATGGCCTGGTACAGCAATCTGAGTATTGCAGGGGGTAATAGTCCCGGATCAATCATGGTCTGATACAGCAATCTGAGGATTGCAGGGAGTAATAGTCTCGGATCAATCATGGTCTGGTGCAGCAATCTGAGTATTGCAGGGAGTAATAGTCTCGGATCAACCATGGTCTGATACAGCAATCTGAGTATTGCAGGGAGTAATAGTCTCGGATCAATCATGGTCTGATACAGCAAGCTGAGTATTGCAGGGAGTAATAATCTGAGTATTGCAGGGATAATAGTCCCGGATCAATTATGGTCTGATACAGCTATCTGAGTATTGCAGGGATAATAGTCTCGGTTCAATCATGGTCTGATACAGCAATCTGAGTATTGCAGGGATAATAGTCTCGGATCAATCATGGTCTGATACAGCAATCTGCGTATTGAAGGGACAATAGTCTCGGATCAATCATGGTCTGATACAGCAATCTGAGTATTGCAGGGAGTAATAATCTGAGTATTGCAGGGATAATAGTCCTGGATCAATCATGGTCTGATACAGCTATCTGAGTATTGCAGGGATAATAGTCTCGGATCAATCATGGTCTGGTACAGCAATCTGAGTATTGCAGGGAGTAAGAATCTGAGTATTGCAGTGATAATAGTCTCGGATCAATCATGGTGTGATACAGCAATCTGCGTATTGAAGGGACAATACTCCCGGATCAATCATGGTCTGGTACAGCAATCTGAGTATTGCAGGGTGTAATAGTCTCGGATCAATCATGGGCTGGCGCAGCAATCTGAGTATTGCAGGGAGTAATAGTCTCGGATCAATCATTGTCTGATACAGCAATCGGAGTATTGCAGGAAATAATAGTCTCGGATCAATCATGGTCTGGTTCAGCAATCTGAATATTGTAGGGATAATAGTCTCGGATCAATCATGGTCTGATACAGCAATCTGCGTATTGCAGGGACAATAGTCTCGGATCAATGATGGTCTGGTACAGCAATCTGAGTATTGCAGGGAGTAATAGTCTCGGATCAATTATGTTCTGGTACAGCAATCTGAGTATTGCAGGGAGTAATAGTCTCGGATCATTCATGGTCTGATACAGCAATCTGAGTATTGCAGGGAGTAATAGTCTCGGATCAATCATTGTCTGGTACAGCAATCTGAGTATTGCAGGGAGTAATAGTCTCGGATCAACCATGGTCTGATACAGCAATCTGAGTATTGCAGGGAGTAATAGTCTCGGATCAATCATGGTCTGATACAGCAAGCTGAGTATTGCAGGGAGTAATAATCTGAGTATTGCAGGGATAATAGTCCCGGATCAATTATGGTCTGATACAGCTATCTGAGTATTGCAGGGATAATAGTCTCGGTTCAATCATGGTCTGATACAGCAATCTGAGTATTGCAGGGATAATAGTCTCGGATCAATCATGGTCTGATACAGCAATCTGCGTATTGAAGGGACAATAGTCTCGGATCAATCATGGTCTGATACAGCAATCTGAGTATTGCAGGGAGTAATAATCTGAGTATTGCAGGGATAATAGTCCCGGATCAATCATGGTCTGATACAGCTATCTGAGTATTGCAGGGATAATAGTCTCGGATCAATCATGGTCTGGTACAGCAATCTGAGTATTGCAGGGAGTAAGAATCTGAGTATTGCAGTGATAATAGTCTCGGATCAATCATGGTGTGATACAGCAATCTGCGTATTGAAGGGACAATACTCCCGGATCAATCATGGTCTGGTACAGCAATCTGAGTATTGCAGGGTGTAATAGTCTCGGATCAATCATGGGCTGGCGCAGCAATCTGAGTATTGCAGGGAGTAATAGTCTCGGATCAATCATTGTCTGATACAGCAATCGGAGTATTGCAGGAAATAATAGTCTCGGATCAATCATGGTCTGGTTCAGCAATCTGAATATTGCAGGGATAATAGTCTCGGATCAATCATGGTCTGATACAGCAATCTGCGTATTGCAGGGAGTAATAGTCTCGGATCATTCATGGTCTGATACAGCAATCTGAGTATTGCAGGGTGTAATAGTCTCGGATCAATCATTGTCTGGTACAGCAATCTGAGTATTGCCGGGAGTAATAGTCTCGGATCAACCATGGTCTGATACAGCAATCTGAGTATTGCAGGGAGTAATAGTCTCGGATGAACCATGATCTGATACAGCAATCTGAGTATTGCAGGGAGTAATAGTCTCGGATCGACCATGGTCTGATAGAGCAATTTGAGTATTGCAGGGAGTAATAGTCTCGGATCAATCATGGTCTGATACAGCAATCTGAGTATTGCAGGGGGTAATAGTCTCGGATCAATCATGGTCTGATACAGCAATTTGAGTATCGCAGGGATAATAATCTCGGACCAACCATGGCCTGGTACAGCAATCTGAGTATTGCAGGGGGTAATAGTCCCGGATCAATCATGGTCTGATACAGCAATCTGAGGATTGCAGGGAGTAATAGTCTCGGATCAATCATGGTCTGGTGCAGCAATCTGAGTATTGCAGGGAGTAATAGTCTCGGATCAACCATGGTCTGATACAGCAATCTGAGTATTGCAGGGAGTAATAGTCTCGGATCAATCATGGTCTGATACAGCAATCTGAGTATTGCAGGGACAATACTTTCTGATCAATCATGGTTTGGTACAGCAATCTGAGTATTGCAGGGAGTAATAGTCTTGGATCAATGATGGTATGGTACAGCATTCTGAGTATTGCAGGGAGTAATAGTCTCGGATCAACCATGGTCTGATACAGCAATCTGAGTATTGCAGGGAGTAATAGTCTCGGATCAATCATGGTCTGGTTCAGCAATCTGAATATTGCAGGGATAATAGTCTCGGATCAATCATGGTCTGATACAGCAATCTGCGTATTGCAGGGACAATAGTCTCGGATCAATGATGGTCTGGTACAGCAATCTGAGTATTGCAGGGAGTAATAGTCTCGGATCAATTATGTTCTGGTACAGCAATCTGAGTATTGCAGGGAGTAATAGTCTCGGATCATTCATGGTCTGATACAGCAATCTGAGTATTGCAGGGAGTAATAGTCTCGGATCAATCATTGTCTGGTACAGCAATCTGAGTATTGCCGGGAGTAATAGTCTCGGATCAACCATGGTCTGATACAGCAATCTGAGTATTGCAGGGAGTAATCGTCTCGGATGAACCATGATCTGATACAGCAATCTGAGTATTGCAGGGAGTAATAGTCTCGGATCGACCATGGTCTGATAGAGCAATTTGAGTATTGCAGGGAGTAATAGTCTCGGATCAATCATGGTCTGATACAGCAATCTGAGTATTTCAGGGAGTAATAATCTGAGTATTTCAGGGATAATAGTCCCGGATCAATCATGGTCTGATACTGCAATCTGAGTATCGCAGGGATAATAATCTCGGACCAATCATGGCCTGGTACAGCAATTTGAGTATTGCAGGGGGTAATAGTCTCGGATCAATCATGGTCTGATACAGCAATCTGAGGATTGCAGGGAGTAATAGTCTCGGATCAATCATGGTCTGGTGCAGCAATCTGAGTATTGCAGGGAGTAATAGTCTCGGATCAACCATGGTCTGATACAGCAATCTGAGTATTGCAGGGAGTAATAGTCACGGATCAATCATGGTCTGATACAGCAATCTGAGGATTGCAGGGAGTAATATTCTGAGTATTGCAAGGATAATAGTCTCGGATGAATCATGGTCTGATACAGCAATCTGAGTATTGCAGGGATAATAGTCTCGGATCAATCATGGTCTGGTACAGCAATCTGAGTATTGCAGGGAGTAATAGTCTCGGATCAATAATGGTCTGGTACAGCAATCTGTGTATTGCAGGGAGTAATAGCCTCGGATCAATCATGGTCTGATACAGCAATCTGAGAGTTGCAGGGAGTAATAATCTGAGTATTGCACGGATAATAGTCTCGGATCAATCATGGTCTGATACAGCAATCTGAGTACTGCAGGGATAATAGTCTCGGATCAATCATGGTCTGATACAGCAATCTGAGTATTGCAGGGATAATAGTCTCAGATCAATCATGGTCTGATACAGCAATCTGAGTATTGCAGGGACAATACTTTCTGATCAATCATGGTTTGGTACAGCAATCTGAGTATTGCAGGGAGTAATAGACTTGGATCAATGATGGTATGGTACAGCAATCTGAGTATTGCAGGGAGTAATAGTCTCGGATCAATCATGGTCTGGTTCAGCAATCTGAATATTGCAGGGATAATAGTCTCGGATCAATCATGGTCTGATACAGCAATCTGCGTATTGCAGGGACAATAGTCTCGGATCAATGATGGTCTGGTACAGCAATCTGAGTATTGCAGGGAGTAATAGTCTCGGATCAATTATGTTCTGGTACAGCAATCTGAGTATTGCAGGGAGTAATAGTCTCGGATCATTCATGGTCTGATACAGCAATCTGAGTATTGCAGGGAGTAATAGTCTCGGATCAATCATTGTCTGGTACAGCAATCTGAGTATTGCCGGGAGTAATAGTCTCGGATCAACCATGGTCTGATACAGCAATCTGAGTATTGCAGGGAGTAATAGTCTCGGATGAACCATGATCTGATACAGCAATCTGAGTTTTGCAGGGAGTAATAGTCTCGGATCGACCATGGTCTGATAGAGCAATTTGAGTATCGCAGGGAGTAATAGTCTCGGATCAATCATGGTCTGATACAGCAATCTGAGTATTGCAGGGGGTAATAGTCTCGGATCAATCATGGTCTGATACAGCAATCTGAGTATCGCAGGGATAATAATCTCGGACCAACCATGGCCTGGTACAGCAATCTGAGTATTGCAGGGGGTAATAGTCCCGGATCAATCATGGTCTGATACAGCAATCTGAGGATTGCAGGGAGTAATAGTCTCGGATCAATCATGGTCTGGTGCAGCAATCTGAGTATTGCAGGGAGTAATAGTCTCGGATCAACCATGGTCTGATACAGCAATCTGAGTATTGCAGGGAGTAATAGTCTCGGATCAATCATGGTCTGATACAGCAAGCTGAGTATTGCAGGGAGTAATAATCTGAGTATTGCAGGGATAATAGTCCCGGATCAATTATGGTCTGATACAGCTATCTGAGTATTGCAGGGATAATAGTCTCGGTTCAATCATGGTCTGATACAGCAATCTGAGTATTGCAGGGATAATAGTCTCGGATCAATCATGGTCTGATACAGCAATCTGCGTATTGAAGGGACAATAGTCTCGGATCAATCATGGTCTGATACAGCAATCTGAGTATTGCAGGGAGTAATAATCTGAGTATTGCAGGGATAATAGTCCCGGATCAATCATGGTCTGATACAGCTATCTGAGTATTGCAGGGATAATAGTCTCGGATCAATCATGGTCTGGTACAGCAATCTGAGTATTGCAGGGAGTAAGAATCTGAGTATTGCAGTGATAATAGTCTCGGATCAATCATGGTGTGATACAGCAATCTGCGTATTGAAGGGACAATACTCCCGGATCAATCATGGTCTGGTACAGCAATCTGTGTATTGCAGGGTGTAATAGTCTCGGATCAATCATGGGCTGGCGCAGCAATCTGAGTATTGCAGGGAGTAATAGTCTCGGATCAATCATTGTCTGATACAGCAATCGGAGTATTGCAGGAAATAATAGTCTCGGAACAATCATGGTCTGGTTCAGCAATCTGAATATTGCAGGGATAATAGTCTCGGATCAATCATGGTCTGATACAGCAATCTGCGTATTGCAGGGACAATAGTCTCGGATCAATGATGGTCTGGTACAGCAATCTGAGTATTGCAGGGAGTAATAGTCTCGGATCAATTATGTTCTGGTACAGCAATCTGAGTATTGCAGGGAGTAATAGTCTCGGATCATTCATGGTCTGATACAGCAATCTGAGTATTGCAGGGAGTAATAGTCTCGGATCAATCATTGTCTGGTACAGCAATCTGAGTATTGCAGGGAGTAATAGTCTCGGATCAACCATGGTCTGATACAGCAATCTGAGTATTGCAGGGAGTAATAGTCTCGGATCAATCATGGTCTGATACAGCAAGCTGAGTATTGCAGGGAGTAATAATCTGAGTATTGCAGGGATAATAGTCCCGGATCAATTATGGTCTGATACAGCTATCTGAGTATTGCAGGGATAATAGTCTCGGTTCAATCATGGTCTGATACAGCAATCTGAGTATTGCAGGGATAATAGTCTCGGATCAATCATGGTCTGATACAGCAATCTGCGTATTGAAGGGACAATAGTCTCGGATCAATCATGGTCTGATACAGCAATCTGAGTATTGCAGGGAGTAATAATCTGAGTATTGCAGGGATAATAGTCCCGGATCAATCATGGTCTGATACAGCTATCTGAGTATTGCAGGGATAATAGTCTCGGATCAATCATGGTCTGGTACAGCAATCTGAGTATTGCAGGGAGTAAGAATCTGAGTATTGCAGTGATAATAGTCTCGGATCAATCATGGTGTGATACAGCAATCTGCGTATTGAAGGGACAATACTCCCGGATCAATCATGGTCTGGTACAGCAATCTGAGTATTGCAGGGTGTAATAGTCTCGGATCAATCATGGGCTGGCGCAGCAATCTGAGTATTGCAGGGAGTAATAGTCTCGGATCAATCATTGTCTGATACAGCAATCGGAGTATTGCAGGAAATAATAGTCTCGGATCAATCATGGTCTGGTTCAGCAATCTGAATATTGCAGGGATAATAGTCTCGGATCAATCATGGTCTGATACAGCAATCTGCGTATTGCAGGGACAATAGTCTCGGATCAATGATGGTCTGGTACAGCAATCTGAGTATTGCAGGGAGTAATAGTCTCGGATCAATTATGTTCTGGTACAGCAATCTGAGTATTGCCGGGAGTAATAGTCTCGGATCATTCATGGTCTGATACAGCAATCTGAGTATTGCAGGGAGTAATAGTCTCGGATCAATCATTGTCTGGTACAGCAATCTGAGTATTGCCGGGAGTAATAGTCTCGGATCAACCATGGTCTGATACAGCAATCTGAGTATTGCAGGGAGTAATAGTCTCGGATGAACCATGATCTGATACAGCAATCTGAGTATTGCAGGGAGTAATAGTCTCGGATCGACCATGGTCTGATAGAGCAATTTGAGTATTGCAGGGAGTAATAGTCTCGGATCAATCATGGTCTGATACAGCAATCTGAGTATTGCAGGGGGTAATAGTCTCGGATCAATCATGGTCTGATACAGCAATCTGAGTATCGCAGGGATAATAATCTCGGACCAACCATGGCCTGGTACAGCAATCTGAGTATTGCAGGGGGTAATAGTCCCGGATCAATCATGGTCTGATACAGCAATCTGAGGATTGCAGGGAGTAATAGTCTCGGATCAATCATGGTCTGGTGCAGCAATCTGAGTATTGCAGGGAGTAATAGTCTCGGATCAACCATGGTCTGATACAGCAATCTGAGTATTGCAGGGAGTAATAGTCTCGGATCAATCATGGTCTGATACAGCAATCTGAGTATTGCAGGGAGAATACTTTCTGATCAATCATGGTTTGGTACAGCAATCTGAGTATTGCAGGGAGTAATAGTCTTGGATCAATGATGGTATGGTACAGCATTCTGAGTATTGCAGGGAGTAATAGTCTCGGATCAACCATGGTCTGATACAGTAATCTGAGTATTGCAGGGAGTAATAGTCTCGGATCAATCATGGTCTGGTTCAGCAATCTGAATATTGCAGGGATAATAGTCTCGGATCAATCATGGTCTGATACAGCAATCTGCGTATTGCAGGGACAATAGTCTCGGATCAATGATGGTGTGGTACAGCAATCTGAGTATTGCAGGGAGTAATAGTCTCGGATCAATTATGTTCTGGTACAGCAATCTGAGTATTGCAGGGAGTAATAGTCTCGGATCATTCATGGTCTGATACAGCAATCTGAGTATTGCAGGGAGTAATAGTCTCGGATCAATCATTGTCTGGTACAGCAATCTGAGTATTGCCGGGAGTAATAGTCTCGGATCAACCATGGTCTGATACAGCAATCTGAGTATTGCAGGGAGTAATCGTCTCGGATGAACCATGATCTGATACAGCAATCTGAGTATTGCAGGGAGTAATAGTCTCGGATCGACCATGGTCTGATAGAGCAATTTGAGTATTGCAGGGAGTAATAGTCTCGGATCAATCATGGTCTGATACTGCAATCTGAGTATTGCAGGGAGTAATAATCTGAGTATTTCAGGGATAATAGTCCCGGATCAATCATGGTCTGATACTGCAATCTGAGTATCGCAGGGATAATAATCTCGGACCAATCATGGCCTGGTACAGCAATCTGAGTATTGCAGGGGGTAATAGTCTCGGATCAATCATGGTCTGATACAGCAATCTGAGGATTGCAGGGAGTAATAGTCTCGGATCAATCATGGTCTGGTGCAGCAATCTGAGTATTGCAGGGAGTAATAGTCTCGGATCAACCATGGTCTGATACAGCAATCTGAGTATTGCAGGGAGTAATAGTCTCGGATCAATCATGGTCTGATACAGCAATCTGAGGATTGCAGGGAGTAATATTCTGAGTATTGCAAGGATAATAGTCTCGGATGAATCATGGTCTGATACAGCAATCTGAGTATTGCAGGGATAATAGTCTCGGATCAATCATGGTCTGGTACAGCAATCTGAGTATTGCAGGGAGTAATAGTCTCGGATCAATAATGGTCTGGTACAGCAATCTGAGTATTGCAGGGAGTAATATTCTCGGATCAATTATGTTCTGGTACAGCAATCTGAGTATTGCAGGGAGTAATAGTCTCGGATCATTCATGGTCTGATACAGCAATCTGAGTATTGCAGGGAGTAATAGTCTCGGATCAATCATTGTCTGGTACAGCTATCTGAGTATTGCCGGGAGTAATAGTCTCGGATCAACCATGGTCTGATACAGCAATCTGAGTATTGCAGGGAGTAATAGTCTCGGATGAACCATGATCTGATACAGCAATCTGAGTATTGCAGGGAGTAATAGTCTCGGATCGACCATGGTCTGATAGAGCAATTTGAGTATTGCAGGGAGTAATAGTCTCGGATCAATCATGGTCTGATACAGCAATCTGAGTATTGCAGGGGGTAATAGTCTCGGATCAATCATGGTCTGATACAGCAATCTGAGTATCGCAGGGATAATAATCTCGGACCAACCATGGCCTGGTACAGCAATCTGAGTATTGCAGGGGGTAATAGTCCCGGATCAATCATGGTCTGATACAGCAATCTGAGGATTGCAGGGAGTAATAGTCTCGTATCAATCATGGTCTGGTGCAGCAATCTGAGTATTGCAGGGAGTAATAGTCTCGGATCAACCATGGTCTGATACAGCAATCTGAGTATTGCAGGGAGTAATAGTCTCGGATCAATCATGGTCTGATACAGCAAGCTGAGTATTGCAGGGAGTAATAATCTGAGTATTGCAGGGATAATAGTCCCGGATCAATTATGGTCTGATACAGCTATCTGAGTATTGCAGGGATAATAGTCTCGGTTCAATCATGGTCTGATACAGCAATCTGAGTATTGCAGGGATAATAGTCTCGGATCAATCATGGTCTGATACAGCAATCTGCGTATTGAAGGGACAATAGTCTCGGATCAATCATGGTCTGATACAGCAATCTGAGTATTGCAGGGAGTAATAATCTGAGTATTGCAGGGATAATAGTCCTGGATCAATCATGGTCTGATACAGCTATCTGAGTATTGCAGGGATAATAGTCTCGGATCAATCATGGTCTGGTACAGCAATCTGAGTATTGCAGGGAGTAAGAATCTGAGTATTGCAGTGATAATAGTCTCGGATCAATCATGGTGTGATACAGCAATCTGCGTATTGAAGGGACAATACTCCCGGATCAATCATGGTCTGGTACAGCAATCTGAGTATTGCAGGGTGTAATAGTCTCGGATCAATCATGGGCTGGCGCAGCAATCTGAGTATTGCAGGGAGTAATAGTCTCGGATCAATCATTGTCTGATACAGCAATCGGAGTATTGCAGGAAATAATAGTCTCGGATCAATCATGGTCTGGTTCAGCAATCTGAATATTGTAGGGATAATAGTCTCGGATCAATCATGGTCTGATACAGCAATCTGCGTATTGCAGGGACAATAGTCTCGGATCAATGATGGTCTGGTACAGCAATCTGAGTATTGCAGGGAGTAATAGTCTCGGATCAATTATGTTCTGGTACAGCAATCTGAGTATTGCAGGGAGTAATAGTCTCGGATCATTCATGGTCTGATACAGCAATCTGAGTATTGCAGGGAGTAATAGTCTCGGATCAATCATTGTCTGGTACAGCAATCTGAGTATTGCAGGGAGTAATAGTCTCGGATCAACCATGGTCTGATACAGCAATCTGAGTATTGCAGGGAGTAATAGTCTCGGATCAATCATGGTCTGATACAGCAAGCTGAGTATTGCAGGGAGTAATAATCTGAGTATTGCAGGGATAATAGTCCCGGATCAATTATGGTCTGATACAGCTATCTGAGTATTGCAGGGATAATAGTCTCGGTTCAATCATGGTCTGATACAGCAATCTGAGTATTGCAGGGATAATAGTCTCGGATCAATCATGGTCTGATACAGCAATCTGCGTATTGAAGGGACAATAGTCTCGGATCAATCATGGTCTGATACAGCAATCTGAGTATTGCAGGGAGTAATAATCTGAGTATTGCAGGGATAATAGTCCCGGATCAATCATGGTCTGATACAGCTATCTGAGTATTGTAGGGATAATAGTCTCGGATCAATCATGGTCTGGTACAGCAATCTGAGTATTGCAGGGAGTAAGAATCTGAGTATTGCAGTGATAATAGTCTCGGATCAATCATGGTGTGATACAGCAATCTGCGTATTGAAGGGACAATACTCCCGGATCAATCATGGTCTGGTACAGCAATCTGAGTATTGCAGGGTGTAATAGTCTCGGATCAATCATGGGCTGGCGCAGCAATCTGAGTATTGCAGGGAGTAATAGTCTCGGATCAATCATTGTCTGATACAGCAATCGGAGTATTGCAGGAAATAATAGTCTCGGATCAATCATGGTCTGGTTCAGCAATCTGAATATTGCAGGGATAATAGTCTCGGATCAATCATGGTCTGATACAGCAATCTGCGTATTGCAGGGAGTAATAGTCTCGGATCATTCATGGTCTGATACAGCAATCTGAGTATTGCAGGGAGTAATAGTCTCGGATCAATCATTGTCTGGTACAGCAATCTGAGTATTGCCGGGAGTAATAGTCTCGGATCAACCATGGTCTGATACAGCAATCTGAGTATTGCAGGGAGTAATAGTCTCGGATGAACCATGATCTGATACAGCAATCTGAGTATTGCAGGGAGTAATAGTCTCGGATCGACCATGGTCTGATAGAGCAATTTGAGTATTGCAGGGAGTAATAGTCTCGGATCAATCATGGTCTGATACAGCAATCTGAGTATTGCAGGGGGTAATAGTCTCGGATCAATCATGGTCTGATACAGCAATTTGAGTATCGCAGGGATAATAATCTCGGACCAACCATGGCCTGGTACAGCAATCTGAGTATTGCAGGGGGTAATAGTCCCGGATCAATCATGGTCTGATACAGCAATCTGAGGATTGCAGGGAGTAATAGTCTCGGATCAATCATGGTCTGGTGCAGCAATCTGAGTATTGCAGGGAGTAATAGTCTCGGATCAACCATGGTCTGATACAGCAATCTGAGTATTGCAGGGAGTAATAGTCTCGGATCAATCATGGTCTGATACAGCAATCTGAGTATTGCAGGGACAATACTTTCTGATCAATCATGGTTTGGTACAGCAATCTGAGTATTGCAGGGAGTAATAGTCTTGGATCAATGATGGTATGGTACAGCATTCTGAGTATTGCAGGGAGTAATAGTCTCGGATCAACCATGGTCTGATACAGCAATCTGAGTATTGCAGGGAGTAATAGTCTCGGATCAATCATGGTCTGGTTCAGCAATCTGAATATTGCAGGGATAATAGTCTCGGATCAATCATGGTCTGATACAGCAATTGCGTATTGCAGGGACAATAGTCTCGGATCAATGATGGTCTGGTACAGCAATCTGAGTATTGCAGGGAGTAATAGTCTCGGATCAATTATGTTCTGGTACAGCAATCTGAGTATTGCAGGGAGTAATAGTCTCGGATCATTCATGGTCTGATACAGCAATCTGAGTATTGCAGGGAGTAATAGTCTCGGATCAATCATTGTCTGGTACAGCAATCTGAGTATTGCCGGGAGTAATAGTCTCGGATCAACCATGGTCTGATACAGCAATCTGAGTATTGCAGGGAGTAATCGTCTCGGATGAACCATGATCTGATACAGCAATCTGAGTATTGCAGGGAGTAATAGTCTCGGATCGACCATGGTCTGATAGAGCAATTTGAGTATTGCAGGGAGTAATAGTCTCGGATCAATCATGGTCTGATACAGCAATCTGAGTATTGCAGGGAGTAATAATCTGAGTATTTCAGGGATAATAGTCCCGGATCAATCATGGTCTGATACTGCAATCTGAGTATCGCAGGGATAATAATCTCGGACCAATCATGGCCTGGTACAGCAATTTGAGTATTGCAGGGGGTAATAGTCTCGGATCAATCATGGTCTGATACAGCAATCTGAGGATTGCAGGGAGTAATAGTCTCGGATCAATCATGGTCTGGTGCAGCAATCTGAGTATTGCAGGGAGTAATAGTCTCGGATCAACCATGGTCTGATACAGCAATCTGAGTATTGCAGGGAGTAATAGTCACGGATCAATCATGGTCTGATACAGCAATCTGAGGATTGCAGGGAGTAATATTCTGAGTATTGCAAGGATAATAGTCTCGGATGAATCATGGTCTGATACAGCAATCTGAGTATTGCAGGGATAATAGTCTCGGATCAATCATGGTCTGGTACAGCAATCTGTGTATTGCAGGGAGTAATAGTCTCGGATCAATCACGGTCTGGTGCAGCAATCTGAGTATTGCAGGGAGTAATAATCTGAGTATTGCAGGGATAATAGTCTCGGATCAATTATGGTCTGTACAGCAATTTGAGTATTGCAGGGAGTAATAGTCTCGGATCAATCATGGTCTGATACAGCAATCTGCGTATTGCAGGGAGAATAGTGTCGGATCAATCATGGTCTGATACAGCAATCTGAGTATTGCAGGGATAATATTCTCGGATCAATCATGGTCTGATACAGCAATCTGCGTATTGCAGGGACAATAGTCTCGGATCAATCCTGGTCTGATACAGCAATCTGAGTATTGCAGGGAGTAATAATCTGAGTATTGCAGGGATAATAGTCCCGGATCAATCATGGTCTGATACAGCAATCTGAGGATTGCAGGGAGTAATAGTCTCGGATCAATCATGGTCTGGTGCAGCAATCTGAGTATTGCAGGGAGTAATAGTCTCGGATCAACCATGGTCTGATACAGCAATCTGAGTATTGCAGGGAGTAATAGTCACGGATCAATCATGGTCTGATACAGCAATCTGAGGATTGCAGGGAGTAATATTCTGAGTATTGCAAGGATAATAGTCTCGGATGAATCATGGTCTGATACAGCAATCTGAGTATTGCAGGGATAATAGTCTCGGATCAATCATGGTCTGGTACAGCAATCTGTGTATTGCAGGGAGTAATAGTCTCGGATCAATCACGGTCTGGTGCAGCAATCTGAGTATTGCAGGGAGTAATAATCTGAGTATTGCAGGGATAATAGTCTCGGATCAATTATGGTCTGTACAGCAATTTGAGTATTGCAGGGAGTAATAGTCTCGGATCAATCATGGTCTGATACAGCAATCTGCGTATTGCAGGGAGAATAGTGTCGGATCAATCATGGTCTGATACAGCAATCTGAGTATTGCAGGGATAATATTCTCGGATCAATCATGGTCTGATACAGCAATCTGCGTATTGCAGGGACAATAGTCTCGGATCAATCCTGGTCTGATACAGCAATCTGAGTATTGCAGGGAGTAATAATCTGAGTATTGCAGGGATAATAGTCCCGGATCAATCATGGTCTGATACAGCAATCTGAGTATTGCAGGGATAATAGTCTCGGATCAATCATGGTCTGGTACAGCAATCTGAGTATTGCAGGGAGTAATAGTCTCGGATCAATAATGGTCTGGTACAGCAATCTGTGTATTGCAGGGAGTAATAGCCTCGGATCAATCATGGTCTGATACAGCAATCTGAGAGTTGCAGGGAGTAATAATCTGAGTATTGCACGGATAATAGTCTCGGATCAATCATGGTCTGATACAGCAATCTCAGTATTGTAGGGATAATAGTCTCGGATCAATCATGGTCTGATACAGCAATCTGAGTATTGCAGGGACAATACTTTCTGATCAATCATGGTCTGGTACAGCAATCTGAGTATTGCAGGGAGTAATAGTCTCGGATCAACCATGGTCTGATACAGCAATCTGAGTATTACAGGGAGTAATAGTCTCCGATCAATCATGTTCTGGTACAGCAATCTGAGTATTACAGGGAGTAAGAATCTGAGTATTGCAGTGATAATAGTCTCGGATCAATCATGGTGTGATACAGCAATCTGCGTATTGAAGGTACAAAGCTCCCGGATCAATCATGGTCTGGTACAGCAATCTGAGTATTGCAGGGAGTAATAGTCTCGGATCAACCATGGTCTGATACAGCAATCTGAGTATTGCAGGGAGTAATAGACTCGGATCAATCATGGTCTGATACAGCAATCTGAGTATTGCAGGGATAATAGTCCCGGATCAATCATGGTCTGATACAGCTATCTGAGTATTGCAGGGATAATACTCTCGGTTCAATCATGGTCTGATACAGCAATCTGAGTATTGCAGGGATAATAGTCTCGGATCAATCATGGTCTGATACAGCAATCTGCGTATTGCAGGGACAATAGTCTCGGATCAATCATGGTCTGATACAGCAATCTGAGTATTGCAGGGAGTAATAATCTGAGTATTGCAGGGATAATAGTCCCGGATCAATCATGGTCTGATACAGCTATCTGAGTATTGCAGGGAGTAAGAATCTGAGTATTGCAGTGATAATAGTCTCGGATCAATCATGGTGTGATACAGCAATATGCGTATTGAAGGGACAATACTCCCGGATCAATCATGGTCTGGTACAGCAATCTGAGTATTGCAGGGTGTAATAGTCTCGGATCAGTCATGGGCTGGCACAGCAATCTGAGTATTGCAGGGTTTAATAGTCCCGGATCAATCATGGTCTGATACAGCAATCTGAGGGTTGCAGGGAGTAATAATCTGAGTATTGCACGGATAATAGACTCGGATCATTCATGGTCTGATACAGCAATCTGAGTATTGTAGGGATAATAGTCTCGGATCAATCATGGTCTGATACAGCAATCTGAGTATTGCAGGGACAATACTTTCTGATCAATCATGGTCTGGTACAGCAATCTAAGTATTGCAGGGAGCAATAGTCTCGGATCAACCATGGTCTGATACAGCAATCTGAGTATTGCAGGGAGTAATAGTCTCGGATCAATCATGTTCTGGTACAGCAATCTGAGTATTACAGGGAGTAAGAATCTGAGTATTGCAGTGATAATAGTCTCGGATCAATCATGGTCTGATACAGCAATCTGCGTATTGCAGGGACAATAGTCTCGGATCAATCATGGTCTGATACAGCAATCTGAGTATTGCAGGGAGTAATAATCTGAGTATTGCAGGGATAATAGTCCCGGATCAATTATGGTCTGATACAGCTATCTGAGTATTGCAGGGATAATAGTCTCGGTTCAATCATGGTCTGATACAGCAATCTGAGTATTGCAGGGATAATAGTCTCGGATCAATCATGGTCTGATACAGCAATCTGCGTATTGAAGGGACAATAGTCTCGGATCAATCATGGTCTGAGACAGCAATCTGAGTATTGCAGGGAGTAATAATCTGAGTATTGCAGGGATAATAGTCCCGGATCAATCATGGTCTGATACAGCTATCTGAGTATTGCAGGGATAATAGTCTCGGATCAATCATTGTCTGATACAGCAATCGGAGTATTGCAGGAAGTAATAGTCTCGGATCAATCATGGTCTGGTACAGCAATCTGAGTATTGCAGGGAGTAATAGTCTCGGATCAACCATGGTCTGATACAGCAATCTGAGTATTGCAGGGAGTAATAGTCTCGGATGAACCATGATCTGATACAGCAATCTGAGTATTGCAGGGAGTAATAGTCTCGGATCGACCATGGTCTGATAGAGCAATTTGAGTATTGCAGGGAGTAATAGTCTCGGATCAATCATGGTCTGATACAGCAATCTGAGTATTGCAGGGGGTAATAGTCTCGGATCAATCATGGTCTGATACAGCAATTTGAGTATCGCAGGGATAATAATCTCGGACCAACCATGGCCTGGTACAGCAATCTGAGTATTGCAGGGGGTAATAGTCCCGGATCAATCATGGTCTGATACAGCAATCTGAGGATTGCAGGGAGTAATAGTCTCGGATCAATCATGGTCTGATACAGCAATCTGAGTATTGCAGGGAGTAATAATCTGAGTATTGCAGGGATAATAGTCCCGGATCAATCATGGTCTGATACAGCTATCTGAGTATTGCAGGGAGTAAGAATCTGAGTATTGCAGTGATAATAGTCTCGGATCAATCATGGTGTGATACAGCAATATGCGTATTGAAGGGACAATACTCCCGGATCAATCATGGTCTGGTACAGCAATCTGAGTATTGCAGGGTGTAATAGTCTCGGATCAGTCATGGGCTGGCACAGCAATCTGAGTATTGCAGGGTTTAATAGTCCCGGATCAATCATGGTCTGATACAGCAATCTGAGGGTTGCAGGGAGTAATAATCTGAGTATTGCACGGATAATAGACTCGGATCATTCATGGTCTGATACAGCAATCTGAGTATTGTAGGGATAATAGTCTCGGATCAATCATGGTCTGATACAGCAATCTGAGTATTGCAGGGACAATACTTTCTGATCAATCATGGTCTGGTACAGCAATCTAAGTATTGCAGGGAGCAATAGTCTCGGATCAACCATGGTCTGATACAGCAATCTGAGTATTGCAGGGAGTAATAGTCTCGGATCAATCATGTTCTGGTACAGCAATCTGAGTATTACAGGGAGTAAGAATCTGAGTATTGCAGTGATAATAGTCTCGGATCAATCATGGTCTGATACAGCAATCTGCGTATTGCAGGGACAATAGTCTCGGATCAATCATGGTCTGATACAGCAATCTGAGTATTGCAGGGAGTAATAATCTGAGTATTGCAGGGATAATAGTCCCGGATCAATTATGGTCTGATACAGCTATCTGAGTATTGCAGGGATAATAGTCTCGGTTCAATCATGGTCTGATACAGCAATCTGAGTATTGCAGGGATAATAGTCTCGGATCAATCATGGTCTGATACAGCAATCTGCGTATTGAAGGGACAATAGTCTCGGATCAATCATGGTCTGAGACAGCAATCTGAGTATTGCAGGGAGTAATAATCTGAGTATTGCAGGGATAATAGTCCCGGATCAATCATGGTCTGATACAGCTATCTGAGTATTGCAGGGATAATAGTCTCGGATCAATCATTGTCTGATACAGCAATCGGAGTATTGCAGGAAGTAATAGTCTCGGATCAATCATGGTCTGGTACAGCAATCTGAGTATTGCAGGGAGTAATAGTCTCGGATCAACCATGGTCTGATACAGCAATCTGAGTATTGCAGGGAGTAATAGTCTCGGATCAATCATGGTCTGATACAGCAATCTGCGTATTGCAGGGACAATAGTCTCGGATCAATCATGGTCTGATACAGCAATCTGAGTATTGCAGGGATAATATTCTCGGATCACTCATGGTCTGATACAGCAATCTGCGTATTGCAGGGACAATAGTCCCGGATCAATCATGGTCTGATACAGCAATCTGAGTATTGCAGGGTAATAGTCTCAGATCAATCATGGTCTGGTACAGCAATCTGAGTATTGCAGGGTGTAATAGTCTCGGATCAATCATGGGCTGGCACAGCAATCTGAGTATTGCAGGGAGTAATAGTCTCGGATCAATCATTGTCTGATACAGCAATCGGAGTATTGCAGGAAGTAATAGTCTCGGATCAATCATGGTCTGGTACAGCAATCTGAGTATTGCAGGGAGTAATAGTCTCGGATCAACCATGGTCTGATACAGCAATCTGAGTATTGCAGGGAGTAATAGTCTCGGATCAATCATGGTCTGATACAGCAATCTGCGTATTGCAGGGACAATAGTCTCGGATCAATCATGGTCTGATACAGCAATCTGAGTATTGCAGGGATAATATTCTCGGATCACTCATGGTCTGATACAGCAATCTGCGTATTGCAGGGACAATAGTCTCGGATCAATCATGGTCTGATACAGCAATCTGAGTATTGCAGGGAGTAATAATCTGAGTATTGCAGGGATAATAGTCCCGGATCAATCATGGTCTGATACAGCTATCTGAGTATTGCAGGGATAATAGTCTCGGATCAATCATGGTCTGGTACAGCTATCTGAGTATTGCAGGGAGTAATAGTCTCGGATCAACCATGGTCTGATACAGCAATCTGAGTATTGCAGGGAGTAATAGTCTCGGATCAATCATGGTCTGATACAGCAATCTGCGTATTGCAGGGACAATAGTCTCGGATCAATCATGGTCTGATACAGCAATCTGAGTATTGCAGGGATAATATTCTCGGATCACACATGGTCTGATACAGCAATCTGCGTATTGCAGGGACAATAGTCTCGGATCAATCATGGTCTGATACAGCAATCTGAGTATTGCAGGGAGTAATAATCTGAGTATTGCAGGGATAATATTCCCGGATCAATCATGGTCTGATACAGCTATCTGAGTATTGCAGGGATAATAGTCTCGGATCAATCATGGTCTGGTACAGCAATCTGAGTATTGCAGGGAGTAAGAATCTGAGTATTGCAGTGATAATAGTCTCGGATCAATCATGGTGTGATACAGCAATCTGCGTATTGAAGGGACAATACTCCCGGATCAATCATGGTCTGGTACAGCAATCTGAGTATTGCAGGGTGTAATAGTCTCGGATCAATCATGGGCTGGCACAGCAATCTGAGTATTGCAGGGAGTAATAGTCTCGGATCAATCATTGTCTGATACAGCAATCGGAGTATTGCAGGAAGTAATAGTCTCGGATCAATCATGGTCTGGTACAGCAATCTGAGTATTGCAGGGAGTAATAGTCTCGGATCAACCATGGTCTGATACAGCAATCTGAGTATTGCAGGGAGTAATAGTCTCGGATCAATCATGGTCTGATACAGCAATCTGCGTATTGCAGGGACAATAGTCTCGGATCAATCATGGTCTGATACAGCAATCTGAGTATTGCAGGGATAATATTCTCGGATCACTCATGGTCTGATACAGCAATCTGCGTATTGCAGGGACAATAGTCTCGGATCAATCATGGTCTGATACAGCAATCTGAGTATTGCAGGGAGTAATAATCTGAGTATTGCAGGGATAATAGTCCCGGATCAATCATGGTCTGATACAGCAATCTGAGTATTGCAGGGATAATAGTCTCGGATCAATCATGGTCTGATACAGCTATCTGAGTATTGCAGGGATAATAGTCTCGGATCAATCATGGTCTGGTACAGCAATCTGAGTATTGCAGGGTGTAATAGTCTCGGATCAATCATGGTCTGATACAGCAATCTGCGTATTGCAGGGACAATAGTCTCGGATCAATCATGGTCTGCTACAGCAATCTGAGTTTTGCAGGGATAATATTCTCGGATCAATCATGGTCTGGTACAGCAATCTGAGTATTGCAGGGAGTAATAGTCTCGGATCAATAATGGTCTGGTACAGCAATCTGTGTATTGCAGGGAGTATTTGTCTCGGATCAATCATGGTCTGATACAGCAATCTTAGTATTGCAGGGAGTAATAGTCTCGGATCAATCATGGCCTGATACAGCAATCTGAGGGTTGCAGGGAGTAATAATCTGAGTATTGCAGGGATAATAGTCTCAGATCAATCATGGTCTAATACAGCAATCTGAGTATTGCAGGGATAATAGTCTCGGATCAATCATGGTCTGATACAGCAATCTGAGTATTGCAGGGTAATAGTCTCAGATCAATCATGGTCTGGTACAGCAATCTGAGTATTGCAGGGTGTAATAGTCTCGGATCAATCATGGGCTGGCACAGCAATCTGAGTATTGCAGGGAGTAATAGTCTCGGATCAATCATTGTCTGATACAGCAATCGGAGTATTGCAGGAAGTAATAGTCTCGGATCAATCATGGTCTGGTACAGCAATCTGAGTATTGCAGGGAGTAATAGTCTCGGATCAACCATGGTCTGATACAGCAATCTGAGTATTGCAGGGAGTAATAGTCTCGGATCAATCATGGTCTGATACAGCAATCTGAGGATTGCAGGGAGTAATATTCTGAGTATTGCATGGATAATAGTCTGGGATGAATCACGGTCTGATACAGCAATCTGAGTATTGCAGGGATAATAGTCTCGGATCAATCATGGTCTGGTACAGCAATCTGAGTATTGCAGGGAGTAATAGTCTCGGATCAATAATGGTCTGGTACAGCATTCTGTGTATTGCAGGGAGTAATAGTCTCGGATCAATCATGGTCTGGTGCAGCAATCTGAGTATTGCAGGGAGTAATAATCTGAGTATTGCAGGGATAATAGTCTCGGATCAATTATGGTCTGTACAGCAATTTGAGTATTGCAGGGAGTAATAGTCTCGGATCAATCATGGTCTGATACAGCAATCTGCGTATTGCAGGGACAATAGTCTCGGATCAATCATGGTCTGATACAGCAATCTGAGTATTGCAGGGATAATATTCTCGGATCACTCATGGTCTGATACAGCAATCTGCGTATTGCAGGGACAATAGTCTCGGATCAATCATGGTCTGATACAGCAATCTGAGTATTGCAGGGAGTAATAATCTGAGTATTGCAGGGATAATAGTCCCGGATCAATCATGGTCTGATATAGCAATCTGAGTATTGCAGGGATAATAGTCTCGGATCATTCATGGTCTGATACAGCTATCTGAGTATTGCAGGGATAATAGTCTCGGATCAATCATGGTCTGGTACAGCAATCTGAGTATTGCAGGGAGTAATAATCTGAGTATTGCAGGGATAATAGTCTCGGATCAATCATGGTCTGGTACAGCAATCTGAGCATTGCAGGGTGTAATAGTCTCGGATCAATCATGGTCTGATACAGCAATCTGCGTATTGCAGGGACAATAGTCTCGGATCAATCATGGTCTGATACAGCAATCTGAGTTTTGCAGGGATAATATTCTCGGATCAATCATGGTCTGGTACAGCAATCTGAGTATTGCAGGGAGTAATAGTCTCAGATCAATAATGGTCTGGTACAGCAATCTGTGTATTGCAGGGAGTATTTGTCTCGGATCAATCATGGTCTGATACAGCAATCTGAGGGTTGCAGGAAGTAATAATCTGAGTATTGCAGGGATAATAGTCTCGGATCAATCATGGCCTGATACAGCAATCTGAGGGTTACAGGAAGTAATAATCTGAGTATTGCAGGGATAATAGTCTCAGATCAATCATGGTCTGATACAGCAATCTGAGTATTGCAGGGATAATAGTCTCGGATCAATCATGGTCTGATACAGCAATCTGAGTATTGCAGGGTAATAGTCTCAGATCAATCATGGTCTGATACAGCAATCTGAGTATTGCAGGGACAATACTTTCTGATCAATCATGGTTTGGTACAGCAATCTGAGTATTGCAGGGAGTAATAGTCTTGGATCAATGATGGTATGGTACAGCATTCTGAGTATTGCAGTGAGTAATAGTCTCGGATCAATCATGGTCTGATACAGCAATCTGAGTATTGCAGGGAGTAATAGTCTCGGATCAACCATGGTCTGATACAGCAATCTGAGTATTGCAGGGAGTAATAGTCTCGGATCAATCATGGTCTGGTTCAGCAATCTGAATATTGCAGGGATAATAGTCTCGGATCAATCATGGTCTGATACAGCAATCTGCGTATTGCAGGGACAATAGTCTCGGATCAATGATGGTCTGGTACAGCAATCTGAGTATTGCAGGGAGTAATAGTCTCGGATCAATTATGTTCTGGTACAGCAATCTGAGTATTGCAGGGAGTAATAGTCTCGGATCATTCATGGTCTGATACAGCAATCTGAGTATTGCAGGGAGTAATAGTCTCGGATCAATCATTGTCTGGTACAGCAATCTGAGTATTGCCGGGAGTAATAGTCTCGGATCAACCATGGTCTGATACAGCAATCTGAGTATTGCAGGGAGTAATAGTCTCGGATGAACCATGATCTGATACAGCAATCTGAGTATTGCAGGGAGTAATAGTCTCGGATCGACCATGGTCTGATAGAGCAATTTGAGTATTGCAGGGAGTAATAGTCTCGGATCAATCATGGTCTGATACAGCAATCTGAGTATTGCAGGGAGTAATAATCTGAGTATTTCAGGGATAATAGTCCCGGATCAATCATGGTCTGATACTGCAATCTGAGTATCGCAGGGATAATAATCTCGGACCAATCATGGCCTGGTACAGCAATCTGAGTATTGCAGGGGGTAATAGTCTCGGATCAATCATGGTCTGATACAGCAATCTGAGGATTGCAGGGAGTAATAGTCTCGGATCAATCATGGTCTGGTGCAGCAATCTGAGTATTGCAGGGAGTAATAGTCTCGGATCAATCATGGTCTGATACAGCAATCTGCGTATTGCAGGGACAATAGTCTCGGATCAATCATTGTCTGGGACAGCAATCTGAGTATTGCAGGGATAATAGTCTCGGATCAATCATGGTCTGATACAGCAATCTGAGTATTGCAGGGAGTAATAGTCTCGGATGAACCATGATCTGATACAGCAATCTGAGTATTGCAGCGAGTAATAGTCTCTGATCGACCATGGTCTGATACAGCAATCTGAGTATTGCAGGGAGTAATAATCTGAGTATTGCAGGGATAATAGTCCCGGATCAATGATGGTCTGATACAGCAATCAGAGCATTGCAGGGAGTAATAGTCTCGGATCAATCATGGCCTGATAGAGCAATCCGAGTATTGCAGGGATAATAGTCTCCGATCAATCATGGTCTGGTACAGCAATCTGAGTGTTGCAGGGAGTAATAGTCTCGGATCAATCATGTTCTGGTACAGCAATCTGAATATTGCAGGGATAATAGTCTCGGATCAATCATGGTCTGGTACAGCAATCGGAGTATTGCAGGGAGTAATAGTCTCGGATCAATCATGGTCTGGTACAGCAATCTGAGTATTGCAGGGAGTAATAGTCTCGGAACAATCATGGTCTGATACAGCAATCTGAGGATTGCAGGGAGTAATAATCTGAGTATTGCAGGAATAATAGTCTCGGATGAATCATGGTCTGATACAGCAATCTGATTATTGCAGGGATAATAGTCTCGGATCAATCATGGTCTGGTACAGCAATCTGTGTATTGCAGGGAGTAATAGTCTAGGATCAATCATGGTCTGATACAGCAATCTGAGTATTGCAGGGAGTAATGGTCTCGGATCAATCATGGTCTGGTACAGCAATCTGAGTATTGCAGGGAGTAATAATCTGAGTATTGCAGGGATAATAGTCTCGGATCAATTATGGTCTGATACAGCAATCTGAGTATTGCAGGGACAATAGTTTCGGATCAATCATGGTCTGGTACAGCCATCTGAGTATTGCAGGGAGTAATAGTCTCGGATCAGTCATGGTATGGTACAGCAATCTGAGTATTGCAGGGAGTAATAGTCTCGGATCAACCATGGTCTGATACAGCAATCTGAGTATTGCGGGGAGTAATAGTCTCGGATCAATCATGGTTTGGTACAGCAATCTGAGTATTGCAGGGAGTAATAATCTGCGTATTGCAGAGACAATACTCTCGGATCAATCATGGTCTGGTACAGCAATCTGAGTATTACAGGTTGTAATAGACTCGGATCAATCATGGTCTGATACAGCAATCTGAGTATTGCAGGGATAATAGTCTCGGATCAATCATGGTCTGATACAGCAATCTGAGTATTTCAGGGATAATAGTCTCGGATCAATCATGGTCTGATACAGCAATCTGTGTATTGCAGGGACAATACTTTCTGATCAATAATGGTTTGGTACAGCAATCTGGGTATTGCAGGGAGTAATAGTCTTGGATCAATGATGGTCTGATACAGCAATCTGAGTATTGCAGGGAGTAATAGTCTCGGATCAATCATGGTCTGGTTCAGCAATCTGAATATTGCAGGGATAATAGTCTCCGATCAATCATGGTCTGATACAGCAATCTGCGTATTGCAGGGACAATAGTCTCGGATCAATGATGGTCTGGTACAGCAATCTGAGTATTGCAGGGAGTAATAGTCTCGGATCAATCATTGTCTGGTACAGCAATCTGAGAATTGCAGGGAGTAATAGTCTCGGATCAACCATGGTCTGATACAGCAATCTGAGTATCGCAGGGATAATAATCTCGGACCAATCATGGCCTGGTACAGCAATTTGAGTATTGCAGGGAGTGATAGTCTGAGTATTGCAGGGATAATAGTCTCGGATCAATCATGGTGTGATACAGCAATCTGCGTATTGAAGGGACAATACTCCCGGATCAATCATGGTCTGGTACAGCAATCTGAGTATTGCAGGGTGTAATAGTCTCGGATCAATCATGGGCTGGCACAGCAATCTGAGTATTGCAGGGAGTAATAGTCTCGGATCAATCATTGTCTGATACAGCAATCGGAGTATTGCAGGAAGTAATAGTCTCGGATCAATCATGGTCTGGTACAGCAATCTGAGTATTGCAGGGAGTAATAGTCTCGGATCAACCATGGTCTGATAAAGCAATCTGAGTATTGCAGGGAGTAATAGTCTCGGATCAATCATGGTCTGATACAGCAATCTGAGGATTGCAGGGAGTAATATTCTGAGTATTGCATGGATAATAGTCTGGGATGAATCATGGTCTGATACAGCAATCTGAGTATTGCAGGGATAATAGTCTCGGATCAATCATGGTCTGGTACAGCAATCTGAGTATTGCAGGGAGTAAGAATCTGAGTATTGCAGTGATAATAGTCTCGGATCAATCATGGTGTGATACAGCAATCTGCGTATTGAAGGGACAATACTCCCGGATCAATCATGGTCTGGTACAGCAATCTGAGTATTGCAGGGTGTAATAGTCTCGGATCAATCATGGGCTGGCGCAGCAATCTGAGTATTGCAGGGAGTAATAGTCTCGGATCAATCATTGTCTGATACAGCAATCGGAGTATTGCA
Organism: Mobula birostris; assembly: GCF_030028105.1. Classification (NCBI taxonomy): domain Eukaryota; kingdom Metazoa; phylum Chordata; class Chondrichthyes; order Myliobatiformes; family Myliobatidae; genus Mobula; species Mobula birostris. The sequence goes on from NW_027275361.1 coordinate 25,657, forward strand.
GGAAATAATAGTCTCGGATCAATCATGGTCTGGTTCAGCAATCTGAATATTGTAGGGATAATAGTCTCGGATCAATCATGGTCTGATACAGCAATCTGCGTATTGCAGGGACAATAGTCTCGGATCAATGATGGTCTGGTACAGCAATCTGAGTATTGCAGGGAGTAATAGTCTCGGATCAATTATGTTCTGGTACAGCAATCTGAGTATTGCAGGGAGTAATAGTCTCGGATCATTCATGGTCTGATACAGCAATCTGAGTATTGCAGGGAGTAATAGTCTCGGATCAATCATTGTCTGGTACAGCAATCTGAGTATTGCAGGGAGTAATAGTCTCGGATCAACCATGGTCTGATACAGCAATCTGAGTATTGCAGGGAGTAATAGTCTCGGATCAATCATGGTCTGATACAGCAAGCTGAGTATTGCAGGGAGTAATAATCTGAGTATTGCAGGGATAATAGTCCCGGATCAATTATGGTCTGATACAGCTATCTGAGTATTGCAGGGATAATAGTCTCGGTTCAATCATGGTCTGATACAGCAATCTGAGTATTGCAGGGATAATAGTCTCGGATCAATCATGGTCTGATACAGCAATCTGCGTATTGAAGGGACAATAGTCTCGGATCAATCATGGTCTGATACAGCAATCTGAGTATTGCAGGGAGTAATAATCTGAGTATTGCAGGGATAATAGTCCCGGATCAATCATGGTCTGATACAGCTATCTGAGTATTGCAGGGATAATAGTCTCGGATCAATCATGGTCTGGTACAGCAATCTGAGTATTGCAGGGAGTAAGAATCTGAGTATTGCAGTGATAATAGTCTCGGATCAATCATGGTGTGATACAGCAATCTGCGTATTGAAGGGACAATACTCCCGGATCAATCATGGTCTGGTACAGCAATCTGAGTATTGCAGGGTGTAATAGTCTCGGATCAATCATGGGCTGGCGCAGCAATCTGAGTATTGCAGGGAGTAATAGTCTCGGATCAATCATTGTCTGATACAGCAATCGGAGTATTGCAGGAAATAATAGTCTCGGATCAATCATGGTCTGGTTCAGCAATCTGAATATTGCAGGGATAATAGTCTCGGATCAATCATGGTCTGATACAGCAATCTGCGTATTGCAGGGACAATAGTCTCGGATCAATGATGGTCTGGTACAGCAATCTGAGTATTGCAGGGAGTAATAGTCTCGGATCAATTATGTTCTGGTACAGCAATCTGAGTATTGCAGGGAGTAATAGTCTCGGATCATTCATGGTCTGATACAGCAATCTGAGTATTGCAGGGAGTAATAGTCTCGGATCAATCATTGTCTGGTACAGCAATCTGAGTATTGCCGGGAGTAATAGTCTCGGATCAACCATGGTCTGATACAGCAATCTGAGTATTGCAGGGAGTAATAGTCTCGGATGAACCATGATCTGATACAGCAATCTGAGTATTGCAGGGAGTAATAGTCTCGGATCGACCATGGTCTGATAGAGCAATTTGAGTATTGCAGGGAGTAATAGTCTCGGATCAATCATGGTCTGATACAGCAATCTGAGTATTGCAGGGGGTAATAGTCTCGGATCAATCATGGTCTGATACAGCAATTTGAGTATCGCAGGGATAATAATCTCGGACCAACCATGGCCTGGTACAGCAATCTGAGTATTGCAGGGGGTAATAGTCCCGGATCAATCATGGTCTGATACAGCAATCTGAGGATTGCAGGGAGTAATAGTCTCGGATCAATCATGGTCTGGTGCAGCAATCTGAGTATTGCAGGGAGTAATAGTCTCGGATCAACCATGGTCTGATACAGCAATCTGAGTATTGCAGGGAGTAATAGTCTCGGATCAATCATGGTCTGATACAGCAATCTGAGTATTGCAGGGACAATACTTTCTGATCAATCATGGTTTGGTACAGCAATCTGAGTATTGCAGGGAGTAATAGTCTTGGATCAATGATGGTATGGTACAGCATTCTGAGTATTGCAGGGAGTAATAGTCTCGGATCAACCATGGTCTGATACAGCAATCTGAGTATTGCAGGGAGTAATAGTCTCGGATCAATCATGGTCTGGTTCAGCAATCTGAATATTGCAGGGATAATAGTCTCGGATCAATCATGGTCTGATACAGCAATCTGCGTATTGCAGGGACAATAGTCTCGGATCAATGATGGTCTGGTACAGCAATCTGAGTATTGCAGGGAGTAATAGTCTCGGATCAATTATGTTCTGGTACAGCAATCTGAGTATTGCAGGGAGTAATAGTCTCGGATCATTCATGGTCTGATACAGCAATCTGAGTATTGCAGGGAGTAATAGTCTCGGATCAATCATTGTCTGGTACAGCAATCTGAGTATTGCCGGGAGTAATAGTCTCGGATCAACCATGGTCTGATACAGCAATCTGAGTATTGCAGGGAGTAATCGTCTCGGATGAACCATGATCTGATACAGCAATCTGAGTATTGCAGGGAGTAATAGTCTCGGATCGACCATGGTCTGATAGAGCAATTTGAGTATTGCAGGGAGTAATAGTCTCGGATCAATCATGGTCTGATACAGCAATCTGAGTATTGCAGGGAGTAATAATCTGAGTATTTCAGGGATAATAGTCCCGGATCAATCATGGTCTGATACTGCAATCTGAGTATCGCAGGGATAATAATCTCGGACCAATCATGGCCTGGTACAGCAATTTGAGTATTGCAGGGGGTAATAGTCTCGGATCAATCATGGTCTGATACAGCAATCTGAGGATTGCAGGGAGTAATAGTCTCGGATCAATCATGGTCTGGTGCAGCAATCTGAGTATTGCAGGGAGTAATAGTCTCGGATCAACCATGGTCTGATACAGCAATCTGAGTATTGCAGGGAGTAATAATCTGAGTATTGCAGGGATAATAGTCTCGGATCAATTATGGTCTGTACAGCAATTTGAGTATTGCAGGGAGTAATAGTCTCGGATCAATCATGGTCTGATACAGCAATCTGCGTATTGCAGGGAGAATAGTGTCGGATCAATCATGGTCTGATACAGCAATCTGAGTATTGCAGGGATAATATTCTCGGATCAATCATGGTCTGATACAGCAATCTGCGTATTGCAGGGACAATAGTCTCGGATCAATCATGGTCTGATACAGCAATCTGAGTATTGCAGGGAGTAATAATCTGAGTATTGCAGGGATAATAGTCCCGGATCAATCATGGTCTGATACAGCAATCTGAGTATTGCAGGGATAATAGTCTCGGATCAATCATGGTCTGGTACAGCAATCTGAGTATTGCAGGGAGTAATAGTCTCGGATCAATAATGGTCTGGTACAGCAATCTGTGTATTGCAGGGAGTAATAGCCTCGGATCAATCATGGTCTGATACAGCAATCTGAGAGTTGCAGGGAGTAATAATCTGAGTATTGCACGGATAATAGTCTCGGATCAATCATGGTCTGATACAGCAATCTCAGTATTGTAGGGATAATAGTCTCGGATCAATCATGGTCTGATACAGCAATCTGAGTATTGCAGGGACAATACTTTCTGATCAATCATGGTCTGGTACAGCAATCTGAGTATTGCAGGGAGTAATAGTCTCGGATCAACCATGGTCTGATACAGCAATCTGAGTATTACAGGGAGTAATAGTCTCCGATCAATCATGTTCTGGTACAGCAATCTGAGTATTACAGGGAGTAAGAATCTGAGTATTGCAGTGATAATAGTCTCGGATCAATCATGGTGTGATACAGCAATCTGCGTATTGAAGGTACAAAGCTCCCGGATCAATCATGGTCTGGTACAGCAATCTGAGTATTGCAGGGAGTAATAGTCTCGGATCAACCATGGTCTGATACAGCAATCTGAGTATTGCAGGGAGTAATAGACTCGGATCAATCATGGTCTGATACAGCAATCTGAGTATTGCAGGGATAATAGTCCCGGATCAATCATGGTCTGATACAGCTATCTGAGTATTGCAGGGATAATACTCTCGGTTCAATCATGGTCTGATACAGCAATCTGAGTATTGCAGGGATAATAGTCTCGGATCAATCATGGTCTGATACAGCAATCTGCGTATTGCAGGGACAATAGTCTCGGATCAATCATGGTCTGATACAGCAATCTGAGTATTGCAGGGAGTAATAATCTGAGTATTGCAGGGATAATAGTCCCGGATCAATCATGGTCTGATACAGCTATCTGAGTATTGCAGGGAGTAAGAATCTGAGTATTGCAGTGATAATAGTCTCGGATCAATCATGGTGTGATACAGCAATATGCGTATTGAAGGGACAATACTCCCGGATCAATCATGGTCTGGTACAGCAATCTGAGTATTGCAGGGTGTAATAGTCTCGGATCAGTCATGGGCTGGCACAGCAATCTGAGTATTGCAGGGTTTAATAGTCCCGGATCAATCATGGTCTGATACAGCAATCTGAGGGTTGCAGGGAGTAATAATCTGAGTATTGCACGGATAATAGACTCGGATCATTCATGGTCTGATACAGCAATCTGAGTATTGTAGGGATAATAGTCTCGGATCAATCATGGTCTGATACAGCAATCTGAGTATTGCAGGGACAATACTTTCTGATCAATCATGGTCTGGTACAGCAATCTAAGTATTGCAGGGAGCAATAGTCTCGGATCAACCATGGTCTGATACAGCAATCTGAGTATTGCAGGGAGTAATAGTCTCGGATCAATCATGTTCTGGTACAGCAATCTGAGTATTACAGGGAGTAAGAATCTGAGTATTGCAGTGATAATAGTCTCGGATCAATCATGGTCTGATACAGCAATCTGCGTATTGCAGGGACAATAGTCTCGGATCAATCATGGTCTGATACAGCAATCTGAGTATTGCAGGGAGTAATAATCTGAGTATTGCAGGGATAATAGTCCCGGATCAATTATGGTCTGATACAGCTATCTGAGTATTGCAGGGATAATAGTCTCGGTTCAATCATGGTCTGATACAGCAATCTGAGTATTGCAGGGATAATAGTCTCGGATCAATCATGGTCTGATACAGCAATCTGCGTATTGAAGGGACAATAGTCTCGGATCAATCATGGTCTGAGACAGCAATCTGAGTATTGCAGGGAGTAATAATCTGAGTATTGCAGGGATAATAGTCCCGGATCAATCATGGTCTGATACAGCTATCTGAGTATTGCAGGGATAATAGTCTCGGATCAATCATTGTCTGATACAGCAATCGGAGTATTGCAGGAAGTAATAGTCTCGGATCAATCATGGTCTGGTACAGCAATCTGAGTATTGCAGGGAGTAATAGTCTCGGATCAACCATGGTCTGATACAGCAATCTGAGTATTGCAGGGAGTAATAGTCTCGGATCAATCATGGTCTGATACAGCAATCTGCGTATTGCAGGGACAATAGTCTCGGATCAATCATGGCCTGATACAGCAATCTGAGTATTGCAGGGATAATATTCTCGGATCACTCATGGTCTGATACAGCAATCTGCGTATTGCAGGGACAATAGTCCCGGATCAATCATGGTCTGATACAGCAATCTGAGTATTGCAGGGTAATAGTCTCAGATCAATCATGGTCTGGTACAGCAATCTGAGTATTGCAGGGTGTAATAGTCTCGGATCAATCATGGGCTGGCACAGCAATCTGAGTATTGCAGGGAGTAATAGTCTCGGATCAATCATTGTCTGATACAGCAATCGGAGTATTGCAGGAAGTAATAGTCTCGGATCAATCATGGTCTGGTACAGCAATCTGAGTATTGCAGGGAGTAATAGTCTCGGATCAACCATGGTCTGATACAGCAATCTGAGTATTGCAGGGAGTAATAGTCTCGGATCAATCATGGTCTGATACAGCAATCTGCGTATTGCAGGGACAATAGTCTCGGATCAATCATGGTCTGATACAGCAATCTGAGTATTGCAGGGATAATATTCTCGGATCACTCATGGTCTGATACAGCAATCTGCGTATTGCAGGGACAATAGTCTCGGATCATTCATGGTCTGATACAGCAATCTGAGTATTGCAGGGAGTAATAATCTGAGTATTGCAGGGATAATAGTCCCGGATCAATCATGGTCTGATACAGCTATCTGAGTATTGCAGGGATAATAGTCTCGGATCAATCATGGTCTGGTACAGCTATCTGAGTATTGCAGGGAGTAATAGTCTCGGATCAACCATGGTCTGATACAGCAATCTGAGTATTGCAGGGAGTAATAGTCTCGTATCAATCATGGTCTGATACAGCAATCTGCGTATTGCAGGGACAATAGTCTCGGATCAATCATGGTCTGATACAGCAATCTGAGTATTGCAGGGATAATATTCTCGGATCACACATGGTCTGATACAGCAATCTGCGTATTGCAGGGGCAATAGTCTCGGATCAATCATGGTCTGATACAGCAATCTGAGTATTGCAGGGAGTAATAATCTGAGTATTGCAGGGATAATATTCCCGGATCAATCATGGTCTGATACAGCTATCTGAGTATTGCAGGGATAATAGTCTCGGATCAATCATGGTCTGGTACAGCAATCTGAGTATTGCAGGGAGTAAGAATCTGAGTATTGCAGTGATAATAGTCTCGGATCAATCATGGTGTGATACAGCAATTTGCGTATTGAAGGGACAATACTCCCGGATCAATCATGGTCTGGTACAGCAATCTGAGTATTGCAGGGTGTAATAGTCTCGGATCAATCATGGGCTGGCACAGCAATCTGAGTATTGCAGGGAGTAATAGTCTCGGATCAATCATTGTCTGATACAGCAATCGGAGTATTGCAGGAAGTAATAGTCTCGGATCAATCATGGTCTGGTACAGCAATCTGAGTATTGCAGGGAGTAATAGTCTCGGATCAACCATGGTCTGATACAGCAATCTGAGTATTGCAGGGAGTAATAGTCTCGGATCAATCATGGTCTGATACAGCAATCTGCGTATTGCAGGGACAATAGTCTCGGATCAATCATGGTCTGATACAGCAATCTGAGTATTGCAGGGATAATATTCTCGGATCACTCATGGTCTGATACAGCAATCTGCGTATTGCAGGGACAATAGTCTCGGATCAATCATGGTCTGATACAGCAATCTGAGTATTGCAGGGAGTAATAATCTGAGTATTGCAGGGATAATAGTCCCGGATCAATCATGGTCTGATACAGCAATCTGAGTATTGCAGGGATAATAGTCTCGGATCAATCATGGTCTGATACAGCTATCTGAGTATTGCAGGGATAATAGTCTCGGATCAATCATGGTCTGGTACAGCAATCTGAGTATTGCAGGGTGTAATAGTCTCGGATCAATCATGGTCTGATACAGCAATCTGCGTATTGCAGGGACAATAGTCTCGGATCAATCATGGTCTGCTACAGCAATCTGAGTTTTGCAGGGATAATATTCTCGGATCAATCATGGTCTGGTACAGCAATCTGAGTATTGCAGGGAGTAATAGTCTCGGATCAATAATGGTCTGGTACAGCAATCTGTGTATTGCAGGGAGTATTTGTCTCGTATCAATCATGGTCTGATACAGCAATCTTAGTATTGCAGGGAGTAATAGTCTCGGATCAATCATGGCCTGATACAGCAATCTGAGGGTTGCAGGGAGTAATAATCTGAGTATTGCAGGGATAATAGTCTCAGATCAATCATGGTCTAATACAGCAATCTGAGTATTGCAGGGATAATAGTCTCGGATCAATCATGGTCTGATACAGCAATCTGAGTATTGCAGGGTAATAGTCTCAGATCAATCATGGTCTGGTACAGCAATCTGAGTATTGCAGGGTGTAATAGTCTCGGATCAATCATGGGCTGGCACAGCAATCTGAGTATTGCAGGGAGTAATAGTCTCGGATCAATCATTGTCTGATACAGCAATCGAAGTATTGCAGGAAGTAATAGTCTCGGATCAATCATGGTCTGGTACAGCAATCTGAGTATTGCAGGGAGTAATAGTCTCGGATCAACCATGGTCTGATACAGCAATCTGAGTATTGCAGGGAGTAATAGTCTCGGATCAATCATGGTCTGATACAGCAATCTGAGGATTGCAGGGAGTAATATTCTGAGTATTGCATGGATAATAGTCTGGGATGAATCACGGTCTGATACAGCAATCTGAGTATTGCAGGGATAATAGTCTCGGATCAATCATGGTCTGGTACAGCAATCTGAGTATTGCAGGGAGTAATAGTCTCGGATCAATAATGGTCTGGTACAGCATTCTGTGTATTGCAGGGAGTAATAGTCTCGGATCAATCATGGTCTGGTGCAGCAATCTGAGTATTGCAGGGAGTAATAATCTGAGTATTGCAGGGATAATAGTCTCGGATCAATTATGGTCTGTACAGCAATTTGAGTATTGCAGGGAGTAATAGTCTCGGATCAATCATGGTCTGATACAGCAATCTGCGTATTGCAGGGACAATAGTCTCGGATCAATCATGGTCTGATACAGCAATCTGAGTATTGCAGGGATAATATTCTCGGATCACTCATGGTCTGATACAGCAATCTGCGTATTGCAGGGACAATAGTCTCGGATCAATCATGGTCTGATACAGCAATCTGAGTATTGCAGGGAGTAATAATCTGAGTATTGCAGGGATAATAGTCCCGGATCAATCATGGTCTGATACAGCAATCTGAGTATTGCAGGGATAATAGTCTCGGATCATTCATGGTCTGATACAGCTATCTGAGTATTGCAGGGATAATAGTCTCGGATCAATCATGGTCTGGTACAGCAATCTGAGTATTGCAGGGAGTAATAATCTGAGTATTGCAGGGATAATAGTCTCGGATCAATCATGGTCTGGTACAGCAATCTGAGCATTGCAGGGTGTAATAGTCTCGGATCAATCATGGTCTGATACAGCAATCTGCGTATTGCAGGGACAATAGTCTCGGATCAATCATGGTCTGATACAGCAATCTGAGTTTTGCAGGGATAATATTCTCGGATCAATCATGGTCTGGTACAGCAATCTGAGTATTGCAGGGAGTAATAGTCTCAGATCAATAATGGTCTGGTACAGCAATCTGTGTATTGCAGGGAGTATTTGTCTCGGATCAATCATGGTCTGATACAGCAATCTGAGGGTTGAAGGAAGTAATAATCTGAGTATTGCAGGGATAATAGTCTCGGATCAATCATGGCCTGATACAGCAATCTGAGGGTTACAGGAAGTAATAATCTGAGTATTGCAGGGATAATAGTCTCAGATCAATCATGGTCTGATACAGCAATCTGAGTATTGCAGGGATAATAGTCTCGGATCAATCATGGTCTGATACAGCAATCTGAGTATTGCAGGGTAATAGTCTCAGATCAATCATGGTCTGATACAGCAATCTGAGTATTGCAGGGACAATACTTTCTGATCAATCATGGTTTGGTACAGCAATCTGAGTATTGCAGGGAGTAATAGTCTTGGATCAATGATGGTATGGTACAGCATTCTGAGTATTGCAGTGAGTAATAGTCTCGGATCAATCATGGTCTGATACAGCAATCTGAGTATTGCAGGGAGTAATAGTCTCGGATCAACCATGGTCTGATACAGCAATCTGAGTATTGCAGGGAGTAATAGTCTCGGATCAATCATGGTCTGGTTCAGCAATCTGAATATTGCAGGGATAATAGTCTCGGATCAATCATGGTCTGATACAGCAATCTGCGTATTGCAGGGACAATAGTCTCGGATCAATGATGGTCTGGTACAGCAATCTGAGTATTGCAGGGAGTAATAGTCTCGGATCAATTATGTTCTGGTACAGCAATCTGAGTATTGCAGGGAGTAATAGTCTCGGATCATTCATGGTCTGATACAGCAATCTGAGTATTGCAGGGAGTAATAGTCTCGGATCAATCATTGTCTGGTACAGCAATCTGAGTATTGCCGGGAGTAATAGTCTCGGATCAACCATGATCTGATACAGCAATCTGAGTATTGCAGGGAGTAATAGTCTCGGATGAACCATGATCTGATACAGCAATCTGAGTATTGCAGGGAGTAATAGTCTCGGATCGACCATGGTCTGATAGAGCAATTTGAGTATTGCAGGGAGTAATAGTCTCGGATCAATCATGGTCTGATACAGCAATCTGAGTATTGCAGGGAGTAATAATCTGAGTATTTCAGGGATAATAGTCCCGGATCAATCATGGTCTGATACTGCAATCTGAGTATCGCAGGGATAATAATCTCGGACCAATCATGGCCTGGTACAGCAATCTGAGTATTGCAGGGGGTAATAGTCTCGGATCAATCATGGTCTGATACAGCAATCTGAGGATTGCAGGGAGTAATAGTCTCGGATCAATCATGGTCTGGTGCAGCAATCTGAGTATTGCAGGGAGTAATAGTCTCGGATCAATCATGGTCTGATACAGCAATCTGCGTATTGCAGGGACAATAGTCTCGGATCAATCATTGTCTGGGACAGCAATCTGAGTATTGCAGGGATAATAGTCTCGGATCAATCATGGTCTGATACAGCAATCTGAGTATTGCAGGGAGTAATAGTCTCGGATGAACCATGATCTGATACAGCAATCTGAGTATTGCAGCGAGTAATAGTCTCTGATCGACCATGGTCTGATACAGCAATCTGAGTATTGCAGGGAGTAATAATCTGAGTATTGCAGGGATAATAGTCCCGGATCAATGATGGTCTGATACAGCAATCAGAGCATTGCAGGGAGTAATAGTCTCGGATCAATCATGGCCTGATAGAGCAATCCGAGTATTGCAGGGATAATAGTCTCCGATCAATTATGGTCTGGTACAGCAATCTGAGTGTTGCAGGGAGTAATAGTCTCGGATCAATCATGTTCTGGTACAGCAATCTGAATATTGCAGGGATAATAGTCTCGGATCAATCATGGTCTGGTACAGCAATCGGAGTATTGCAGGGAGTAATAGTCTCGGATCAATCATGGTCTGGTACAGCAATCTGAGTATTGCAGGGAGTAATAGTCTCGGAACAATCATGGTCTGATACAGCAATCTGAGGATTGCAGGGAGTAATAATCTGAGTATTGCAGGAATAATAGTCTCGGATGAATCATGGTCTGATACAGCAATCTGATTATTGCAGGGATAATAGTCTCGGATCAATCATGGTCTGGTACAGCAATCTGTGTATTGCAGGGAGTAATAGTCTCGGATCAATCATGGTCTGATACAGCAATCTGAGTATTGCAGGGAGTAATGGTCTCGGATCAATCATGGTCTGGTACAGCAATCTGAGTATTGCAGGGAGTAATAATCTGAGTATTGCAGGGATAATAGTCTCGGATCAATTATGGTCTGATACAGCAATCTGAGTATTGCAGGGACAATAGTTTCGGATCAATCATGGTCTGGTACAGCCATCTGAGTATTGCAGGGAGTAATAGTCTCGGATCAGTCATGGTATGGTACAGCAATCTGAGTATTGCAGGGAGTAATAGTCTCGGATCAACCATGGTCTGATACAGCAATCTGAGTATTGCGGGGAGTAATAGTCTCGGATCAATCATGGTTTGGTACAGCAATCTGAGTATTGCAGGGAGTAATAATCTGCGTATTGCAGAGACAATACTCTCGGATCAATCATGGTCTGGTACAGCAATCTGAGTATTACAGGTTGTAATAGACTCGGATCAATCATGGTCTGATACAGCAATCTGAGTATTGCAGGGATAATAGTCTCGGATCAATCATGGTCTGATACAGCAATCTGAGTATTTCAGGGATAATAGTCTCGGATCAATCATGGTCTGATACAGCAATCTGTGTATTGCAGGGACAATACTTTCTGATCAATAATGGTTTGGTACAGCAATCTGAGTATTGCAGGGAGTAATAGTCTTGGATCAATGATGGTCTGATACAGCAATCTGAGTATTGCAGGGAGTAATAGTCTCGGATCAATCATGGTCTGGTTCAGCAATCTGAATATTGCAGGGATAATAGTCTCCGATCAATCATGGTCTGATACAGCAATCTGCGTATTGCAGGGACAATAGTCTCGGATCAATGATGGTCTGGTACAGCAATCTGAGTATTGCAGGGAGTAATAGTCTCGGATCAATCATTGTCTGGTACAGCAATCTGAGAATTGCAGGGAGTAATAGTCTCGGATCAACCATGGTCTGATACAGCAATCTGAGTATCGCAGGGATAATAATCTCGGACCAATCATGGCCTGGTACAGCAATTTGAGTATTGCAGGGAGTGATAGTCTGAGTATTGCAGGGATAATAGTCTCGGATCAATCATGGTGTGATACAGCAATCTGCGTATTGAAGGGACAATACTCCCGGATCAATCATGGTCTGGTACAGCAATCTGAGTATTGCAGGGTGTAATAGTCTCGGATCAATCATGGGCTGGCACAGCAATCTGAGTATTGCAGGGAGTAATAGTCTCGGATCAATCATTGTCTGATACAGCAATCGGAGTATTGCAGGAAGTAATAGTCTCGGATCAATCATGGTCTGGTACAGCAATCTGAGTATTGCAGGGAGTAATAGTCTCGGATCAACCATGGTCTGATAAAGCAATCTGAGTATTGCAGGGAGTAATAGTCTCGGATCAATCATGGTCTGATACAGCAATCTGAGGATTGCAGGGAGTAATATTCTGAGTATTGCATGGATAATAGTCTGGGATGAATCATGGTCTGATACAGCAATCTGAGTATTGCAGGGATAATAGTCTCGGATCAATCATGGTCTGGTACAGCAATCTGAGTATTGCAGGGAGTAATAGTCTCGGATCAATAATGGTCTGGTACAGCAATCTGTGTATTGCAGGGAGTAATAGTCTCGGATCAATCATGGTCTGGTGCAGCAATCTGAGTATTGCAGGGAGTAATAATCTGAGTATTGCAGGGATAATTGTCTCGGATCAATTATGGTCTGTACAGCAATTTGAGGATTGCAGGGAGTAATAGTCTCGGATCAATCATGGTCTGATACAGCAATCTGCGTATTGCAGGGACAATAGTCTCGGATCAATCATGGTCTGATACAGCAATCTGAGTATTGCAGGGATAATATTCTCGGATCAATCATGGTCTGATACAGCAATCTGCGTATTGCAGGGACAATAGTCTCCGATCAATCATGGTCTGAAACAGCAATCTGAGTATTGCAGGGAGTAATAATCTGAGTATTGCAGGGATAATAGTCCCGGATCAATCATGGTCTGATACAGCAATCTGAGTATTGCAGGGATAATAGTCTCGGATCAATCATGGTCTGATACAGCTATCTGAGTATTGCAGGGATAATAGTCTCGGATCAATCATGGTCTGGTACAGCAATCTGAGTATTGCAGGGAGTAATAATCTGAGTATTGCAGGGATAATAGTCTCGGATCAATCATGGTCTGGTACAGCAATCTGAGTATTGCAGGGAGTAATAGTCTCGGATGAACCATGATCTGATACAGCAATCTGAGTATTGCAGGGAGTAATAGTCTCGGATTGACCATGGTCTGATAGAGCAATTTGAATATTGCAGGGAGTAATAGTCTCGGATCAATCATGGTCTGATACAGCAATCTGAGTATTGCAGGGAGTAATAATCTGAGTATTTCAGGGATAATAGTCCCGGATCAATCATGGTCTGATACTGCAATCTGAGTATCGCAGGGATAATAATCTCGGACCAATCATGGCCTGGTACAGCAATCTGAGTATTGCAGGGGGTAATAGTCTCGGATCAATCATGGTCTGATACAGCAATCTGAGGATTGCAGGGAGTAATAGTCTCGGATCAATCATGGTCTGGTGCAGCAATCTGAGTATTGCAGGGAGTAATAGTCTCGGATCAATCATGGTCTGATACAGCAATCTGCGTATTGCAGGGACAATAGTCTCGGATCAATCATTGTCTGGGACAGCAATCTGAGTATTGCAGGGATAATAGTCTCGGATCAATCATGGTCTGATACAGCAATCTGAGTATTGCAGGGATAATAGTCTCAGATCAATCACGGTCTCGTACAGCAATCTGAGTATTGCAGGGAGTAATAATTTCGGATCAATCATGGTCTGGTACAGCAATCTGAGTATTGCAGGGAGTAATAGTTTCGGATCACTCATGGTCTGGTACAGCAATCTGAGTATTGCAGGGAGTAATAGCCTCGGATCAACCATGGTCTGATACAGCAATCTGAGTATTGCAGGGAGTAATAGTCTCGGATGAACCATGATCTGATACAGCAATCTGAGTATTGCAGCGAGTAATAGTCTCTGATCGACCATGGTCTGATACACCAATTTGAGTATTGCAGGGAGTAATAGTCTCGGATCAATCATGGTCTGATACAGCAATCTGAGGATTGCAGGGAGTAATATTCTGAGTATTGCATGGATAATAGTCTGGGATGAATCATGGTCTGATACAGCAATCTGAGTATTGCAGGGATAATAGTCTCGGATCAATCATGGTCTGGTACAGCAATCTGAGTATTGCAGGGAGTAATAGTCTCGGATCAATAATGGTCTGGTACAGCAATCTGTGTATTGCAGGGAGTAATAGTCTCGGATCAATCATGGTCTGGTGCAGCAATCTGAGTATTGCAGGGAGTAATAATCTGAGTATTGCAGGGATAATAGTCTCGGATCAATTATGGTCTGTACAGCAATTTGAGGATTGCAGGGAGTAATAGTCTCGGATCAATCATGGTCTGATACAGCAATCTGCGTATTGCAGGGACAATAGTCTCGGATCAATCATGGTCTGATACAGCAATCTGAGTATTGCAGGGATAATATTCTCGGATCAATCATGGTCTGATACAGCAATCTGCGTATTGCAGGGACAATAGTCTCGGATCAATCATGGTCTGATACAGCAATCTGAGTATTGCAGGGAGTAATAATCTGAGTATTGTAGGGATAATAGTCCCGGATCAATCATGGTCTGATACAGCAATCTGAGTATTGCAGGGATAATAGTCTCGGATCAATCATGGTCTGATACAGCTATCTGAGTATTGCAGGGATAATAGTCTCGGATCAATCATGGTCTGGTACAGCAATCTGAGTATTGCAGTGAGTAATAATCTGAGTATTGCAGGGATAATAGTCTCGGATCAATCATGGTCTGGTACAGCAATCTGAGTATTGCAGGGAGTAATAGTCTCGGATGAACCATGATCTGATACAGCAATCTGAGTATTGCAGGGAGTAATAGTCTCGGATCGACCATGGTCTGATAGAGCAATTTGAGTATTGCAGGGAGTAATAGTCTCGGATCAATCATGGTCTGATACAGCAATCTGAGTATTGCAGGGAGTAATAATCTGAGTATTTCAGGGATAATAGTCCCGGATCAATCATGGTCTGATACTGCAATCTGAGTATCGCAGGGATAATAATCTCGGACCAATCATGGCCTGGTACAGCAATCTGAGTATTGCAGGGGGTAATAGTCTCGGATCAATCATGGTCTGATACAGCAATCTGAGGATTGCAGGGAGTAATATTCTCGGATCAATCATGGTCTGGTGCAGCAATCTGAGTATTGCAGGGAGTAAAAGTCTCGGATCAATCATGGTCTGATACAGCAATCTGCGTATTGCAGGGACAATAGTCTCGGATCAATCACGGTCTCGTACAGCAATCTGAGTATTGCAGGGAGTAATAATCTCGGATCAATCATGGTCTGGTACAGCAATCTGAGTATTGCAGGGAGTAATAGTTTCGGATCACTCATGGTCTGGTACAGCAATCTGAGTATTGCAGGGAGTAATAGTCTCGGATCAACCATGGTCTGATACAGCAATCTGAGTATTGCAGGGAGTAATAGTCTCGGATGAACCATGATCTGATACAGCAATCTGAGTATTGCAGCGAGTAATAGTCTCTGATCGACCATGGTCTGATACACCAATTTGAGTATTGCAGGGAGTAATAGTCTCGGATCAATCATGGTCTGATACAGCAATCTGAGTATTGCAGGGAGTAATAATCTGAGTATTGCAGGGATAATAGTCCCGGATCAATGATGGTCTGATACAGCAATCAGAGCATTGCAGGGAGTAATAGTCTCGGATCAATCATGGCCTGATAGAGCAATCCGAGTATTGCAGGGATAATAGTCTCCGATCAATCATGGTCTGGTACAGCAATCTGGGTGTTGCAGGGAGTAATAGTCTCGGATCAATCATGTTCTGGTACAGCAATCTGAATATTGCAGGGATAATAGTCTCGGATCAATCATGGTCTGGTACAGCAATCGGAGTATTGCAGGGAGTAATAGTCTCGGATCAATCATGGTCTGGTACAGCAATCTGAGTATTGCAGGGAGTAATAGTCTGGGAACAATCATGGTCTGATACAGCAATCTGAGGATTGCAGGGAGTAATAATCTGAGTATTGCAGGAATAATAGTCTCGGATGAATCATGGTCTGATACAGCAATCTGATTATTGCAGGGATAATAGTCTCGGATCAATCATGGTCTGGTACAGCAATCTGTGTATTGCAGGGAGTAATAGTCTCGGATCAATCATGGTCTGATACAGCAATCTGAGTATTGCAGGGAGTAATGGTCTCGGATCAATCATGGTCTGGTACAGCAATCTGAGTATTGCAGGGAGTAATAATCTGAGTATTGCAGGGATAATAGTCTCGGATCAATTATGGTCTGATACAGCAATCTGAGTATTGCAGGGACAATAGTTTCGGATCAATCATGGTCTGGTACAGCCATCTGAGTATTGCAGGGGGTAATAGTCTCGGATCAGTCATGGTATGGTACAGCAATCTGAGTATTGCAGGGAGTAATAGTCTCGGATCAACCATGGTCTGATACAGCAATCTGAGTATTGCGGGGAGTAATAGTCTCGGATCAATCATGGTTTGGTACAGCAATCTGAGTATTGCAGGGAGTAATAATCTGCGTATTGCAGAGACAATACTCTCGGATCAATCATGGTCTGGTACAGCAATCTGAGTATTACAGGGTGTAATAGACTCGGATCAATCATGGTCTGATACAGCAATCTGTGTATTGCAGGGACAATACTTTCTGATCAATCATGTTTTGGTACAGCAATCTGGGTATTGCAGGGAGTAATAGTCTTGGATCAATGATGGTCTGATACAGCAATCTGAGTATTGCAGGGAGTAATAGTCTCGGATCAACCATGGTCTGATACAGCAATCTGAGTATTGCAGGGAGTAATAGTCTCGGATCAATCATGGTCTGGTTCAGCAATCTGAATATTGCAGGGATAATAGTCTCCGATCAATCATGGTCTGATACAGCAATCTGCGTATTGCAGGGACAATAGTCTCGGATCAATGATGGTCTGGTACAGCAATCTGAGTATTGCAGGGAGTAATAGTCTCGGATCAATCATTGTCTGGTACAGCAATCTGAGAATTGCAGGGAGTAATAGTCTCGGATCAACCATGGTCTGATACAGCAATCTGAGTATTGCAGGGAGTAATAGTCTCGGATGAACCATGATCTGATACAGCAATCTGAGTTTTGCAGGGAGTAATAGTCTCGGATCGACCATGGTCTGATAGAGCAATTTGAGTATTGCAGGGAGTAATAGTCTCGGATCAATCATGGTCTGATACAGCAATCTGAGTATTGCAGGGAGTAATAATCTGAGTATCTCAGGGATAATAGTCCCGGATCAATCATGGTCTGATACAGCAATCTGAGTATCGCAGGGATAATAATCTCGGACCAATCATGGCCTGGTACAGCAATTTGAGTATTGCAGGGGGTAATAGTCTCGGATCAATCATGGTCAGATACAGCAATCTGAGAATTGCAGGGAGTAATAGTCTCGGATCAATCACGGTCTCGTAGAGCAATCTGAGTATTGCAGGGAGTAATAATCTGAGTATTGCAGGGATAATCGTCTCGGATCAATCATGGTCTGGTACAGCAATCTGAGCATTGCAGGGATAATAGTCTCGGATCAATCATGGTCTGGTACAGCAATCTGAGTATTGCAGGGAGTAATAGTCTCGGATCAATCATGGTCTGGTACAGCAATCTGAGTATTGCAGGGAGTAATAGTTTCGGATCACTCATGGTCTGGTACAGCAATCTGAGTATTGCAGGGAGTAATAGTCTCGGATCAACCCTGGTCTGATACAGCAATCTGAGTATTGCAGGGAGTAATAGTCTCGGATCAATCATGGCGTGGTACAGCAATCTGAGTATTGCAGGGAGTAATAGTCTCGGATCAATCATGGTCTGATACAGCAATCTGAGTATTGCAGGGACAATAGTGTCGGATCAATCATGGTCTGATACAGCAATCTGAGTATTGCAGGGATAATAGTCTCGGATCAATCATGGTCTGATTCAGCAATCTGCGTATTGCAGGGAGAATAGTCTCGGATCAAGTATGGTCTGATACAGCAATCTGAGTATTGCCGGGAGTAATAATCTGAGTATTGCAGGGATAATAGTCTCGGATCAATTATGGTCTGATACAGCAATCTGAGTATTGCAGGGACAATAGCTTCGGATCAATCATGGTCTGGTACAGCCATCTGAGTATTGCAGGGAGTAATAGTCTCGGATCAGTCATGGTATGGTACAGCAATCTGAGTATTGCAGGGAGTAATAGTCTCGGATCAACCATGGTCTGATACAGCAATCTGAGTATTGCGGGGAGTAATAGTCTCGGATCAATCATGGTTTGGTACAGCAATCTGAGTATTGCAGGGAGTAATAATCTGCGTATTGCAGGGATAATAGTCTTGGATCAATTATGGTCTGGTACAGCCATCTGAGTATTGCAGGGAGTAATAGTCTCGGATCAGTCATGGTATGGTACAGCAATCTGAGTATTGCAGGGAGTAATAGTCTCGGATCAACCATGGTCTGATACAGCAATCTGAGTATTGCGGGGAGTAATAGACTCGGATCAATCATGGTTTGGTACAGCAATCTGAGTATTGCAGGGAGTAATAATCTGCGTATTGCAGGGACAATACTCTTGGATCAATCATGGTCTGGTACAGCAATCTGAGTATTACAGGGTGTAATAGACTCGGATCAATCATGCTCTGATACAGCAATCTGAGTATTGCAGGGATAATAGTCTCGGATCAATCATGGTCTGATACAGCAATCTGAGTATTCCAGGGATAATAGTCTCGGATCAATCATGGTCTGATACAGCAATCTGTGTATTGCAGGGACAATACTTTCTAATCAATCATGGTTTGGTACAGCAATCTGGGTATTGCAGGGAGTAATAGTCTTGGATCAATGATGGTCTGATACAGCAATCTGAGTATTGCAGGGAGTAATAGTCTCGGATCAACCATGGTCTGATACAGCAATCTGAGTATTGCAGGGAGTAATAGTCTCGGATCAATCATGGTCTGGTTCAGCAATCTGAATATTGCAGGGATAATAGTCTCCGATCAATCATGGTCTGGTACAGCAATCTGAGTATTGCAGGGAGTAATAGTCTCGGGTCAACCATGGTCTGATACAGCAATCTGATTATTGCAGAGAGTAATAGTCTCGGATCAATCATGGTCTGGTACAGCAATCTGGGTGTTGCAGGGAGTAATAGTCTCGGATCAATCATGTTCTGGTACAGCAATCTGAATATTGCAGGGATAATAGTCTCGGATCAATCATGGTCTGGTACAGCAATCGTAGTATTGCAGGGAGTAATAGTCTCGGATCAATCATGGTCTGGTACAGCAATCTGAGTATTGCAGGGAGTAATAGTCTCGGAACAATCATGGTCTGATACAGCAATCTGAGGATTGCAGGGAGTAATAATCTGAGTATTGCAGGAATAATAGTCTCGGATGAATCATGGTCTGATACAGCAATCTGATTATTGCAGGGATAATAGTCTCGGATCAATCATGGTCTGGTACAGCAATCTGTGTATTGCAGGGAGTAATAGTCTCGGATCAATCATGGTCTGATACAGCACTCTGAGTATTGCAGGGAGTAATGGTCTCGGATCAATCATGGTCTGGTACAGCAATCTGAGTATTGCAGGGAGTAATAATCTGAGTATTGCAGGGATAATAGTCTCGGATCAATTATGGTCTGATACAGCAATCTGAGTATTGCAGGGACAATAGTTTCGGATCAATCATGGTCTGGTACAGCCATCTGAGTATTGCAGGGGGTAATAGTCTCGGATCAGTCATGGTATGGTACAGCAATCTGAGTATTGCAGGGAGTAATAGTCTCGGATCAACCATGGTCTGATACAGCAATCTGAGTATTGCGGGGAGTAATAGTCTCGGATCAATCATGGTTTGGTACAGCAATCTGAGTATTGCAGGGAGTAATAATCTGCGTATTGCAGAGACAATACTCTCGGATCAATCAAGGTCTGGTACAGCAATCTGAGTATTACAGGGTGTAATAGACTCGGATCAATCATGGTCTGATACAGCAATCTGTGTATTGCAGGGACAATACTTTCTGATCAATCATGGTTTGGTACAGCAATCTGGGTATTGCAGGGAGTAATAGTCTTGGATCAATGATGGTCTGATACAGCAATCTGAGTATTGCAGGGAGTAATAGTCTCGGATCAACCATGGTCTGATACAGCAATCTGAGTATTGCAGGGAGTAATAGTCTCGGATCAATCGTGGTCTGGTTCAGCAATCTGAATATTGCAGGGATAATAGTCTCCGATCAATCATGGTCTGATACAGCAATCTGCGTATTGCAGGGACAATAGTCTCGGATCAATGATGGTCTGGTACAGCAATCTGAGTATTGCAGGGAGTAATAGTCTCGGATCAATCATTGTCTGGTACAGCAATCTGAGAATTGCAGGGAGTAATAGTCTCGGATCAACCATGGTCTGATACAGCAATCGGAGTATTGCAGGGAGTAATAGTCTCGGATGAACCATGATCTGATACAGCAATCTGAGTTTTGCAGGGAGTAATAGTCTCGGATCGACCATGGTCTGATAGAGCAATTTGAGTATTGCAGGGAGTAATAGTCTCGGATCAATCATGGTCTGATACAGCAATCTGAGTATTGCAGGGAGTAATAATCTGAGTATCTCAGGGATAATAGTCCCGGATCAATCATGGTCTGATACAGCAATCTGAGTATCGCAGGGATAATAATCTCGGACCAATCATGGCCTGGTACAGCAATTTGAGTATTGCAGGGGGTAATAGTCTCGGATCAATCATGGTCAGATACAGCAATCTGAGAATTGCAGGGAGTAATAGTCTCGGATCAATCACGGTCTCGTAGAGCAATCTGAGTATTGCAGGGAGTAATAATCTGAGTATTGCAGGGATAATCGTCTCGGATCAATCATGGTCTGGTACAGCAATCTGAGCATTGCAGGGATAATAGTCTCGGATCAATCATGGTCTGGTACAGCAATCTGAGTATTGCAGGGAGTAATAGTCTCGGATCAATCATGTTCTGGTACAGCAATCTGAGTATTGCAGGGAGTAATAGTTTCGGATCACTCATGGTCTGGTACAGCAATCTGAGTATTGCAGGGAGTAATAGTCTCGGATCAACCCTGGTCTGATACAGCAATCTGAGTATTGCAGGGAGTAATAGTCTCGGATCAATCATGGTGTGGTACAGCAATCTGAGTATTGCAGGGAGTAATAGTCTCGGATCAATCATGGTCTGATACAGCAATCTGAGTATTGCAGGGACAATAGTGTCGGATCAATCATGGTCTGATACAGCAATCTGAGTATTGCAGGGATAATAGTCTCGGATCAATCATGGTCTGATTCAGCAATCTGCGTATTGCAGGGAGAATAGTCTCGGATCAAGTATGGTCTGATACAGCAATCTGAGTATTGCCCGGAGTAATAATCTGAGTATTGCAGGGATAATAGTCTCGGATCAATTATGGTCTGATACAGCAATCTGAGTATTGCAGGGACAATAGCTTCGGATCAATCATGGTCTGGTACAGCCATCTGAGTATTGCAGGGAGTAATAGTCTCGGATCAGTCATGGTATGGTACAGCAATCTGAGTATTGCAGGGAGTAATAGTCTCGGATCAACCATGGTCTGATACAGCAATCTGAGTATTGCGGGGAGTAATAGTCTCGGATCAATCATGGTTTGGTACAGCAATCTGAGTATTGCAGGGAGTAATAATCTGCGTATTGCAGGGATAATAGTCTTGGATCAATTATGGTCTGGTACAGCCATCTGAGCATTGCAGGGAGCAATAGTCTCGGATCAGTCATGGTATGGTACAGCAATCTGAGTATTGCAGGGAGTAATAGTCTCGGATCAACCATGGTCTGATACAGCAATCTGAGTATTGCGGGGAGTAATAGTCTCGGATCAATCATGGTTTGGTACAGCAATCTGAGTATTGCAGGGAGTAATAATCTGCGTATTGCAGGGACAATACTCTTGGATCAATCATGGTCTGGTACAGCAATCTGAGTATTACAGGGTGTAATAGACTCGGATCAATCATGCTCTGATACAGCAATCTGAGTATTGCAGGGATAATAGTCTCGGATCAATCATGGTCTGATACAGCAATCTGAGTATTGCAGGGATAATAGTCTCGGATCAATCATGGTGTGATACAGCAATCTGTGTATTGCAGGGACAATACTTTCTAATCAATCATGGTTTGGTACAGCAATCTGGGTATTGCAGGGAGTAATAGTCTTGGATCAATGATGGTCTGATACAGCAATCTGAGTATTGCAGGGAGTAATAGTCTCGGATCAACCATGGTCTGATACAGCAATCTGAGTATTGCAGGGAGTAATAGTCTCGGATCAATCATGGTCTGGTTCAGCAATCTGAATATTGCAGGGATAATAGTCTCCGATCAATCATGGTCTGGTACAGCAATCTGAGTATTGCAGGGAGTAATAGTCTCGGATCAACCATGTCTGATACAGCAATCTGATTATTGCAGAGAGTAATAGTCCTCGGATCAACCATGGTCTGATACAGCAATCTGAGTATTGAGGGAGTAATAGTCTCGGATCAACCATGGTCTGATACAGCAATCTGAGATTGCAGGGATTAACAGTCTCGGATCAATCATGGTCTGTTACAGCAATCTGAGTATTGCGGGAGTAATAGTCTCCGATGAATCATGGTCTGATACAGCAATCTGAGTATTGCAGGAGTAATAGTCTCGGATCAATCATGGTCTGAGACAGCAATCTGCGTATTGCAGGGACAATAGTCTCGGATCAATCATGGTCTGGTACAGCAATCTGAGTATTGCAGGGATAACAGTCTCGGATCATTCATGGTCTGATACAGCAATCTGCGTATTGCACGGACAATAGTCCTCGGATCAATCATGGTCTGGTACTGCAATCTGAGTATTGCAGGGAGTAATAGACTCGGATCAATCATGGGCTGGTACAGCAATCTGAGTATTGCAGGAAGTAATAGTCCTCGGATCAATCATGGTCTGGTACAGCAATCTGAGTATTGCATGGAGTAATAGTCTCGGATCAACCATGGTCTGATACAGCAATCTGATTATTGCTAGAGAGTAATAGTCTCGGATCAACCATGGTCTGATACAGCAAACTGAGTATTGGAGGAGTAATAGTCTCGGATCAACCATGGTCTGATACAGCAATCTGAGGATTGCAGGGAGTAATAATCTGAGTATCTCAGGGATAATAGTTGCGGATCAATCATGGTCTGATACAGCAATCTGAGAATCGCAGGGATAATAATCTCGGACCAATCATGGCCTGGTACAGCAATCTGAGTATTGCAGGGGGTAATAGTCTCAAATCAATCATGGTCTGATACAGCAATCTGAGAATTGCAGGGAGTAATAGTCTCGGATCAATCACGGTCTCGTAGAGCAATCTGAGTACTGCAGGGAGTAATAATCTGAGTATTGCAGGCATAATCGTCTCGGATCATTCATGTCTGGTACAGCAATCTGAGCATTGCAGGGATAATAGTCTCGGATCAATCATGGTCTGGTACAGCAATCTGAGTATTGCAGGGAGTAATAGTCTCGGATCAATCATGGTCTGTACAGCAATCTGAGTATTGCAGGGAGTAATAGTTTCGGATCACTCATGGTCTGGTACAGCAATCTGAGTATTGCAGGGAGTAATAGTCTCGGATCAACCATGGTCTGATACAGCAATCTGAGTATTGCAGGAGTAATAGTCTCGGATGAACCATGATCTGATACAGCAATCTGAGTATTGCAGCGAGTAATAGTCTCTGATCGTCCATGGTCTGATACAGCAATTTGAGTATTGCAGGGAGTAATAGTCTCGGATCAATCATGGTCTGATACAGCAATCTGAGTATTGCAGGGAGTAATAATCTGAGTATTGCAGGGATAATAGTCCCGGATCAATGATGGTCTGATACAGCAATCTGAGCATTGCAGGGAGTAATAGTCTCGGACCAATCATGGTCTGATAGAGCAATCCGAGTATTGCAGGGATAATAGTCTCCGATCAATCATGGTCTGGTACAGGCAATCTGAGTGTTGCAGGAGTAATAGTCCTCGGATCAATCATGTTCTGGTACAGCAATCTGAATATTGCAGAGATAATAGTCTCGGATCAATCATGGTCTGGTACAGCAGTCGGAGTATTGCAGGGAGTAATAGTCTCCGATCAATCATGGTCTGGTACAGCAATCTGAGTATTGCAGGGAGTAATAGTCTCGGAACAATCATGGTCTGATACAGCAATATGAGTATTGCAGGGAGTAATGGTCTCGGATCAATCATGGTCTGGTTCAGCAATCTGAGTATTGCAGGGACAATAGTTTCGGATCAATCATGGTCTGGTACAGCAATCTGTGTATTGCAGGGAGTAACAGTCTCGGATCAATCATGGTCTGATACAGCAATCTGCGTATTGCAGGGACAATACTCTCGGATCAATCATGGTCTGGTACAGCAATCTGAGTATTGCAGGGTGTAATAGACTCGGATCAATCATGGGTTGGTACAGCAATCTGAATATTGCAGGAAGTAATAGTCTCGGATCAATCATGGTCTGGTACAGCAATCTGAGTATTGCAGGGAGTAATAGTCTCGGATTAACCATGGTCTGATACAGCAATCTGATTATTGCAGAGAGTAATAGTCTCGGATCAACCATGGTCTGATACAGCAATCTGAGTATTGGAGGAGTAATAGTCTCGGATCAACCATGGTCTGATACAGCAATCTGAGGATTGCAGGGATTACAGTCTCGGATCAATCATGGTCTGGTACAGCAATCTGAGTATTGCGGGAGTAATAGTCTCGATCAATCATGGTCTGATACAGCAATCTTAGTATTGCAAGGAGTAATAGTCTCGGATCAATCATGGTCTGAGACAGCAATCTGCGTATTGCAGGGACAATAGTCTCGGATCAATCATGGTCTGGTACAGCAATCTGAGTATTGCAGGATAACAGTCTCGGATCATTCATGGTCTGATACAGCAATCTGCGTATTGCACGGACAATAGTCTCTGATCAATCATGGTCTGGTACTGCAATCTGAGTATTGCAGGGAGTAATAGACTCGGATCAATCATGGGCTGGTACATCAATCTGAGTATTGCAGGAAGTAATAGTCTCGGATCAATCATGTCTGGTACAGCAATCTGAGTATTGCAGGGAGTAATAGTCTCCGATCAATCATGGTCTGATACAGCAATATGAGTATTGCAGGGAGTAATAGTCTCGGATCAATCATGGTCTGATACAGTAATCTGCGTATTGCAGGGACAATAGTCTCGGATCAATCATGTCTGGTACAGCAATCTGAGTATTGCAGGGATAACAGTCTCGGATCATTCATGGTCTGATACAGCAATCTGCGTATTGCACGGACAATAGTCTCGGATCAATCATGGTCTGGTACTGCAATCTGAGTATTGCAGGGAGTAATAGTATCGGATCAACCATGGACTGGTACAGCAATCTGCGTATTGCAGTGAGTAATAATCTGAGTATTGCAGGGAGTAATAGTCTCGGATCAATCATGGACTGGTACAGCAATCTGCGTATTGCAGTGAGTAATAATCTGAGTATTGCATGGATTATAGTCTCGGATCAATCATTGTCTGATACAGCAATCGGAGTATTGCAGGAAAGTAATAGTCTTGGATCAATCATGGTCTGGTACAGCAATCTGAGTATTGCAGGGAGTAATAGTCTCGGATCAACAATGGTCTGATACAGCAATCTGAGGATTGCAGGGAGTAATAGTCTCGGATCAATCATGGTCTGATACAGCAATCTGAGTATTGCAGGGAGTAATAGTCTCGGATCAATCATGGTCTGATACAGCAATCTGCGTATTGCAGGGACAATAGTGTCGGATCAATCATGGTGTGATACAGCAATCTGAGTATTGCAGGGATATAGTCTCGGATCAATCATGGTCTGATTCAGCATCTGCGTATTGCAGGGAGAATAGTCTCGGATCAAGTATGGTCTGATACAGCAATCTGAGTATTGCAGGGAGTAATAATCTGAGTATTGCAGGGATAATAGTCCCGAATCAATCATGGTCTGATACAGCAATCTGAGTATTGCAGGGATAATAGTCTCGGATCAATCATGGTCTGATACAGCAATCTGAATATTGCAGGGATAATAGTCTCAGATCATCATGGTGTGGTACAGCAATCTGAGTATTGCAGGGAGTAAGAATCTGAGTATTGCAAGATAATAGTCTCGGATCAATCATGGTCTGGTACAGCAATCTGAGTATTGCAGGGAGTAATAGTCTCGGATCAATAATGGTCTGTACAGCAATCTGTGTATTGCAGGGAGTAATAGTCTCGGATCAATCATGGTCTGGTACAGCAATCTGAGTATTGCCGGAGTAATAATCTTAGTATTGCAGGGAGTAATAGTCTCGGATCAACCATGTCTGATACAGCAATTTGAGTATTGCAGGGATAATAGTCCTCGGATCAATCATGGTCTGATACAGCAATCTGCGTATTTCCGGGGACAATAGTCTCGGATCAATCATGGTCTGGTACAGCAATCTGAGTATTGCAGGGAGGAAAAGTCTCGGATGAACCATGGTCTGATACAGCAATCTGAGTATTGCAGGGAGTAATAGTCTCGGATCAATCATGGTCTGGTACAACAATCTGAGTATTGCAGGGAGTAAGAATCTGAGTATTGCAGAGAGTAATAGTCTCGGATCAATCATGGTGTGATACAGCAATCTGAGTATTGGAGGGAGTAATAGTCTCGGATCAACAATGGTCTGATACAGCAATCTGAGGATTGCAGGGAGTAATAGTCTCGATCAATCATGGTGTGGTACAGCAATCTGAGTATTGCAGGAGTAATAGTCTCGGATCAATCATGGTCTGATACAGCAATCTGAGTATTGCAGGGAGTAATAGTCTCGGATCAATCATGGTCTGATACAGCAATCTGAGTAATGCAGGGATAATAGTCTCGGATCAATCATGGTCTGATACAGCAATCTGAGGATTGCAGGGAGTAATAATCTGAGTATTGCAGGGATAAAAGTCTCGGATGTATCATGGTCTGATACAGCAATCTGAGTATTGCAGAGATAATAGTTCGCGATCAATCATGGTCTGGTACAGCAATCTGTGTATTGCAGGGAGTAATAATCCGAGTATTGCAGGGATAATAGTCCCGGATCAATCATGGTCTGATACAGCAATCTGAGTATTGCAGGCATAATAGTCTCGGATCAATCATGGTCTGATACAGCAATTTGAGTATTGCAGGGATAATAGTCTCGGATCAATCATGGTCTGGTACAGCAATCTGAGTATTGCAGGGAGTAATAATCTGAGTATTGCAGGGATAATAGTCTCGGATCAATCATGGTCTGGTACAGCAATCTGAGCATTGCAGGGTCTAATAGTCTCGGATCAATCATGGTCTGATACAGCAATCCGAGTATTGCAGGGATAATAGTCTCGGATCAATCATGGTCTGATACAGCAATCGGAGTATTCCAGGAAGTAATAGTCTCGGATCAATCATGGTCTGGTACAGCAATCTGAGTATTGCAGGGAGTAATAGTCTCGGATCAACAATGGTCTGATACAGCAATCTGAGTATTGCAGGGAGTAATAGTCTCGGATCAATCATGGTCTGATACAGCAATCTGAGGATTGCAGGGAGTAATAATCTGAGTATTGCAGGGATAAAAGTCTCGGATGTATCATGGTCTGATACAGCAATCTGAGTATTGCAGAGATAATAGTCTCGGATCAATCATGGTCTGGTACAGCAATCTGTGTATTGCAGGGAGTAATAGTCTCGGATCAATAATGGTCTGGTACAGCAATCTGTGTATTGCAGGGAGTAATAGTCTCGGATCAATCATGGTCTGCTACAGCAATCTGAGTATTGCCGGGAGTAATAATCTGAGTATTGCAGGGAGTAATAGTCTCGGATCAACCATGGTCTGATACAGCAATCTGAGTATTGCAGGGAGGAAAAGTCTCGGATGAACCATGGTCTGATACAGCAATCTGAGTATTGCAGGGAGTAATAGTCTCGGATCAATCATGGTCTGGTACAACAATCTGAGTATTGCAGGGAGTAAGAATCTGAGTATTGCAGAGAGTAATAGTCTCGGATCAATCATGGTGTGATACAGCAATCTGAGTATTGGAGGGAGTAATAGTCTCGGATCAACAATGGTCTGATACAGCAATCTGAGGATTGCAGGGAGTAATAGTCTCGGATCAATCATGGTGTGGTACAGCAATCTGAGTATTGCAGGGAGTAATAGTCTCGGATCAATCATGGTCTGATACAGCAATCTGAGTATTGCAGGGAGTAATAGTCTCGGATCAATCATGGTCTGATACAGCAATCTGAGTAATGCAGGGATAATAGTCTCGGATCAATCATGGTCTGATACAGCAATCTGAGGATTGCAGGGAGTAATAATCTGAGTATTGCAGGGATAAAAGTCTCGGATGTATCATGGTCTGATACAGCAATCTGAGTATTGCAGAGATAATAGTCTCGGATCAATCATGGTCTGGTACAGCAATCTGTGTATTGCAGGGAGTAATAGTCTCGGATCAATAATGGTCTGGTACAGCAATCTGTGTATTGCAGGGAGTAATAGTCTCGGATCAATCATGGTCTGCTACAGCAATCTGAGTATTGCCGGGAGTAATAATCTGAGTATTGCAGGGAGTAATAGTCTCGGATCAACCATGGTCTGATACAGCAATCTGAGTATTGCAGGGAGGAAAAGTCTCGGATGAACCATGGTCTGATACAGCAATCTGAGTATTGCAGGGAGTAATAGTCTCGGATCAATCATGGTCTGGTACAACAATCTGAGTATTGCAGGGAGTAAGAATCTGAGTATTGCAGAGAGTAATAGTCTCGGATCAATCATGGTGTGATACAGCAATCTGAGTATTGGAGGGAGTAATAGTCTCGGATCAACAATGGTCTGATACAGCAATCTGAGGATTGCAGGGAGTAATAGTCTCGGATCAATCATGGTGTGGTACAGCAATCTGAGTATTGCAGGGAGTAATAGTCTCGGATCAATCATGGTCTGATACAGCAATCTGAGTATTGCAGGGAGTAATAGTCTCGGATCAATCATGGTCTGATACAGCAATCTGAGTAATGCAGGGATAATAGTCTCGGATCAATCATGGTCTGATACAGCAATCTGCGTATTGCAGGGACAATAGTCTCGGATCAATCATGGTCTGATACTGCAATCTGAGTATTGCAGGGAGTAATAATCCGAGTATTGCAGGGATAATAGTCCCGGATCAATCATGGTCTGATACAGCAATCTGAGTATTGCAGGGATAATAGTCTCGGATCAATCATGGTCTGATACAGCAATTTGAGTATTGCAGGGATAATAGTCTCGGATCAATCATGGTCTGGTACAGCAATCTGAGTATTGCAAGGAGTAATAATCTGAGTATTGCAGGGATAATAGTCTCGGATCAATCATGGTCTGGTACAGCAATCTGAGCATTGCAGGGTCTAATAGTCTCGGATCAATCATGGTCTGATACAGCAATCCGAGTATTGCAGGGATAATAGTCTCGGATCAATCATGGTCTGACACAGCAATCGGAGTATTCCAGGAAGTAATAGTCTCGGATCAATCATGGTCTGGTACAGCAATCTGAGTATTGCAGGGAGTAATAGTCTCGGATCAACAATGGTCTGATACAGCAATCTGAGTATTGCAGGGAGTAATAGTCTCGGATCAATCATGGTCTGATACAGCAATCTGAGGATTGCAGGGAGTAATAATCTGAGTATTGCAGGAATAAAAGTCTCGGATGTATCATGGTCTGATACAGCAATCTGAGTATTGCAGGGAGGAAAAGTCTCGCATGAACCATGGTCTGATAGAGCAATCTGAGTATTGCAGGGATAATAGTCTCGGATCAATCATGGTCTGATTCAGCAATCTGCGTATTGCAGGGAGAATAGTCTCGGATCAAGTATGGTCTGATACAGCAATCTGAGTATTGCAGGGAGTAATAATCTGAGTATTGCAGGGATAATAGTCCCGAATCAATCATGGTCTGATACAGCAATCTGAGTATTGCAGGGATAATAGTCTCGGATCAATCATGGTCTGATACAGCAATCTGAATATTGCAGGGATAATAGTCTCAGATCAATCATGGTGTGGTACAGCAATCTGAGTATTGCAGGGAGTAAGAATCTGAGTATTGCAGAGATAATAGTCTCGGATCAATCATGGTCTGGTACAGCAATCTGAGTATTGCAGGGAGTAATAGTCTCGGATCAATAATGGTCTGGTACAGCAATCTGTGTATTGCAGGGAGTAATAGTCTCGGATCAATCATGGTCTGGTACAGCAATCTGAGTATTGCCGGGAGTAATAATCTTAGTATTGCAGGGAGTAATAGTCTCGGATCAACCATGGTCTGATACAGCAATTTGAGTATTGCAGGGATAATAGTCTCGGATCAATCATGGTCTGATACAGCAATCTGCGTATTTCCGGGACAATAGTCTCGGATCAATCATGGTCTGGTACAGCAATCTGAGTATTGCAGGGAGGAAAAGTCTCGGATGAACCATGGTCTGATACAGCAATCTGAGTATTGCAGGGAGTAATAGTCTCGGATCAATCATGGTCTGGGTCAACAATCTGAGTATTGCAGGGAGTAAGAATCTGAGTATTGCAGAGAGTAATAGTCTCGGATCAATCATGGTGTGATACAGCAATCTGAGTATTGGAGGGAGTAATAGTCTCGGATCAACAATGTTCTGATACAGCAATCTGAGGATTGCAGGGAGTAATAGTCTCGGATCAATCATGGTGTGGTACAGCAATCTGAGTATTGCAGGGAGTAATAGTCTCGGATCAATCATGGTCTGATACAGCAATCTGAGTATTGCAGGGAGTAATAGTCTCGGATCAATCATGGTCTGATACAGCAATCTGAGTAATGCAGGGATAATAGTCTCGGATCAATCATGGTCTGATACAGCAATCTGAGGATTGCAGGGAGTAATAATCTGAGTATTGCAGTGATAAAAGTCTCGGATGTATCATGGTCTGATACAGCAATCTGAGTATTGCAGAGATAATAGTCTCGGATCAATCATGGTCTGGTACAGCAATCTGTGTATTGCAGGGAGTAATAGTCTCGGATCAATAATGGTCTGGTACAGCAATCTGTGTATTGCAGGGAGTAATAGTCTCGGATCAATCATGGTCTGCTACAGCAATCTGAGTATTGCCGGGAGTAATAATCTGAGTATTGCAGGGAGTAATAGTCTCGGATCAACCATGGTCTGATACAGCAATCTGAGTATTGCAGGGAGGAAAAGTCTCGGATGAACCATGGTCTGATACAGCAATCTGAGTATTGCAGGGAGTAATAGTCTCGGATCAATCATGGTCTGGTACAACAATCTGAGTATTGCAGGGAGTAAGAATCTGAGTATTGCAGAGAGTAATAGTCTCGGATCAATCATGGTGTGATACAGCAATCTGAGTATTGCAGGGATAATAGTCTCGGATCAATCATGGTCTGATACAGCAATTTGAGTATTGCAGGGATAATAGTCTCGGATCAATCATGGTCTGGTACAGCAATCTGAGTATTGCAGGGAGTAATAATCTGAGTATTGCAGGGATAATAGTCTCGGATCAATCATGGTCTGGTACAGCAATCTGAGCATTGCAGGGTCTAATAGTCTCGGATCAATCATGGTCTGATACAGCAATCCGAGTATTGCAGGGATAATAGTCTCGGATCAATCATGGTCTGACACAGCAATCGGAGTATTCCAGGAAGTAATAGTCTCGGATCAATCATGGTCTGGTACAGCAATCTGAGTATTGCAGGGAGTAATAGTCTCGGATCAACAATGGTCTGATACAGCAATCTGAGTATTGCAGGGAGTAATAGTCTCGGATCAATCATGGTCTGATACAGCAATCTGAGGATTGCAGGGAGTAATAATCTGAGTATTGCAGGAATAAAAGTCTCGGATGTATCATGGTCTGATACAGCAATCTGAGTATTGCAGGGAGGAAAAGTCTCGCATGAACCATGGTCTGATAGAGCAATCTGAGTATTGCAGGGATAATAGTCTCGGATCAATCATGGTCTGATTCAGCAATCTGCGTATTGCAGGGAGAATAGTCTCGGATCAAGTATGGTCTGATACAGCAATCTGAGTATTGCAGGGAGTAATAATCTGAGTATTGCAGGGATAATAGTCCCGAATCAATCATGGTCTGATACAGCAATCTGAGTATTGCAGGGATAATAGTCTCGGATCAATCATGGTCTGATACAGCAATCTGAATATTGCAGGGATAATAGTCTCAGATCAATCATGGTGTGGTACAGCAATCTGAGTATTGCAGGGAGTAAGAATCTGAGTATTGCAGAGATAATAGTCTCGGATCAATCATGGTCTGGTACAGCAATCTGAGTATTGCAGGGAGTAATAGTCTCGGATCAATAATGGTCTGGTACAGCAATCTGTGTATTGCAGGGAGTAATAGTCTCGGATCAATCATGGTCTGGTACAGCAATCTGAGTATTGCCGGGAGTAATAATCTTAGTATTGCAGGGAGTAATAGTCTCGGATCAACCATGGTCTGATACAGCAATTTGAGTATTGCAGGGATAATAGTCTCGGATCAATCATGGTCTGATACAGCAATCTGCGTATTTCCGGGACAATAGTCTCGGATCAATCATGGTCTGGTACAGCAATCTGAGTATTGCAGGGAGGAAAAGTCTCGGATGAACCATGGTCTGATACAGCAATCTGAGTATTGCAGGGAGTAATAGTCTCGGATCAATCATGGTCTGGGTCAACAATCTGAGTATTGCAGGGAGTAAGAATCTGAGTATTGCAGAGAGTAATAGTCTCGGATCAATCATGGTGTGATACAGCAATCTGAGTATTGGAGGGAGTAATAGTCTCGGATCAACAATGTTCTGATACAGCAATCTGAGGATTGCAGGGAGTAATAGTCTCGGATCAATCATGGTGTGGTACAGCAATCTGAGTATTGCAGGGAGCAATAGTCTCGGATCAATCATGGTCTGATACAGCAATCTGAGTATTGCAGGGAGTAATAGTCTCGGATCAATCATGGTCTGATACAGCAATCTGAGTAATGCAGGGATAATAGTCTCGGATCAATCATGGTCTGATACAGCAATCTGAGGATTGCAGGGAGTAATAATCTGAGTATTGCAGTGATAAAAGTCTCGGATGTATCATGGTCTGATACAGCAATCTGAGTATTGCAGAGATAATAGTCTCGGATCAATCATGGTCTGGTACAGCAATCTGTGTATTGCAGGGAGTAATAGTCTCGGATCAATAATGGTCTGGTACAGCAATCTGTGTATTGCAGGGAGTAATAGTCTCGGATCAATCATGGTCTGCTACAGCAATCTGAGTATTGCCGGGAGTAATAATCTGAGTATTGCAGGGAGTAATAGTCTCGGATCAACCATGGTCTGATACAGCAATCTGAGTATTGCAGGGAGGAAAAGTCTCGGATGAACCATGGTCTGATACAGCAATCTGAGTATTGCAGGGAGTAATAGTCTCGGATCAATCATGGTCTGGTACAACAATCTGAGTATTGCAGGGAGTAAGAATCTGAGTATTGCAGAGAGTAATAGTCTCGGATCAATCATGGTGTGATACAGCAATCTGAGTATTGGAGGGAGTAATAGTCTCGGATCAACAATGGTCTGATACAGCAATCTGAGGATTGCAGGGAGTAATAGTCTCGGATCAATCATGGTGTGGTACAGCAATCTGAGTATTGCAGGGAGTAATAGTCTCGGATCAATCATGGTCTGATACAGCAATCTGAGTATTGCAGGGAGTAATAGTCTCGGATCAATCATGGTCTGATACAGCAATCTGAGTAATGCAGGGATAATAGTCTCGGATCAATCATGGTCTGATACAGCAATCTGCGTATTGCAGGGACAATAGTCTCGGATCAATCATGGTCTGATACTGCAATCTGAGTATTGCAGGGAGTAATAATCCGAGTATTGCAGGGATAATAGTCCCGGATCAATCATGGTCTGATACAGCAATCTGAGTATTGCAGGGATAATAGTCTCGGATCAATCATGGTCTGATACAGCAATTTGAGTATTGCAGGGATAATAGTCTCGGATCAATCATGGTCTGGTACAGCAATCTGAGTATTGCAGGGAGTAATAATCTGAGTATTGCAGGGATAATAGTCTCGGATCAATCATGGTCTGGTACAGCAATCTGAGCATTGCAGGGTCTAATAGTCTCGGATCAATCATGGTCTGATACAGCAATCCGAGTATTGCAGGGATAATAGTCTCGGATCAATCATGGTCTGATACAGCAATCGGAGTATTCCAGGAAGTAATAGTCTCGGATCAATCATGGTCTGGTACAGCAATCTGAGTATTGCAGGGAGTAATAGTCTCGGATCAACAATGGTCTGATACAGCAATCTGAGTATTGCAGGGAGTAATAGTCTCGGATCAATCATGGTCTGATACAGCAATCTGAGGATTGCAGGGAGTAATAATCTGAGTATTGCAGGGATAAAAGTCTCGGATGTATCATGGTCTGATACAGCAATCTGAGTATTGCAGAGATAATAGTCTCGGA
>NW_027275362.1:0-60806 GCF_030028105.1 Mobula birostris
CCAACATCCCCACTGACTTCATTCCCAACATCGCCACTGACTTCCAGCCCGACGTCCACACTGACTTCATTCCCAACGTCCCCACTGACTTCATTCCCAACATCCCCATTGGCTTCATTCCCAATATCCTCACTGACTTCACTCCCAACATCCCACTGTCTTCATCCCCAACATCCCCACTGAATTCATTCCCAACATCCCCACTGATTCCATTCCCAACATCCCCACTGCCTTTATTCCGAACATCCCCACTAACTTCATTCCGAACATCCTCAGTGACTTCATTTCCAACATCCTCACTGTCTTCATTCCCAACATCACCACTGAATTCATTCCCAACATCCTCACTGACTTCATTCCCAGCAGCCCCACTGATTTCATTCCCAACATCCTCACTGACTTCATTCCCAACATCCTCACTGACTTCATTCCCAACATCCCCACTGACGTCATTCCCAACATCCCCAACATCCTCACTGATTTCATTCCCAACATCCCCACTGACATCATTCCCAACATCCTCACTGACTTCATTCCCAACATCCCCACTGACTTCATTCCTAACATCCTCACTGACTTCATTCCCAACATCCCCACTGACTTCATTCCCAAGATCCTCACTGACTTCATTCCCAACATCCCCGCTGACTTCATTCCCATCATCCTCACTGACTTCATTCCCAACATCCCCACCGACTTCATTCCCAACATCCCCACTGACTTCATTCCGAACATCCTTACTGCCTTCATTCCCAGCATCCCCACTGACTTCATTCCCAACATCCCCACTGACTTCATTCCCAACATCCTCACTGACTTCATTCCCAGCATCCTCACTGACTTCATTCCCAGCAATCCCACTGACTTCATTCCCAACATCCCCACTGACTTTATTCCCAACATCCCCACTGACATCCTGCCCAACGTCCACACTGACTTCATTCCCAACGTCCCCACTGACTTCATTCCAAACATCTCCAGTGGCTTCTTTCCCAATATCCTCACTGACTTCAGTCCCAACATCCCCACTGACTTCATTCCCAACATCGCCACTGACTTCCAGCCCGACGTCCACACTGACTTCATTCCCAACGTCCCCACTGACTTCATTCCCAACATCCCCATTGGCTTCATTCCCAATATCCTCACTGACTTCACTCCCAACATCCCACTGTCTTCATCCCCAACATCCCCACTGAATTCATTCCCAACATCCCCACTGATTCCATTCCCAACATCCCCACTGCCTTTATTCCCAACGTCCCCACTGACTTCATTCCCAACATCTCCACTGGCTTCTTTCCCAATATCCTCACTGACTTCAGTCCCAACATCCCCACTGACTTCATTCCAAACACCATCACTGACTTCATACCCAACATCCCCACTGGCTTCATTCCCAACATCCTCACTGACGTCACTCCCAACATCCCCACTGACTTCATTCCCAACATCCACACTGACTTCATTCTCAACATCCCCACTGACTTCATTCCCAACATCCCTAATGACTTCATTCCCAACATCCCCACTGACTTCATTACAAACATCTCCACTGACTTCATTCCCAACATCCTCACTGACTTCATTCTCAGCATCCCACTGACTTCATTTCCAACATCCCCACTGACTTCATTCACAATATCCTCACTGACTTCATTCCCAACATCCCCACTGACTTCATTCACAACATCCTCAATGACTTCATTCCCAACATACCCTCTGACTTCATTCCCAACATCCACACTGACTGCATTCCCAACATCTCCACTGATTTCATCCGCAACATCCTCACTGACTTCATTCCCAACATCCCCACAGACTTAATTCCCAACATCCCCACAGAATTCATGCCCAACATACCCAATGACTTCATTCCCAACATCCTCACTGACTTCATTCCCAACATCCCCACTTACTTCATTCTTAACATCCCCACTGACATCATTCCCAACATCCCCACTGACTTCATTCCCAACATCCCCACTGACTTCATTCCCCAGATCCTCAGTGACTTCATTTCCCGCATCCTCACTTCCTTCATTCCAATCACCCACACTGCCTTCATTCCCAACAGACCCACTGACTTCTTTCCGAACATCCTCACTGACTTGATTCCCAACATCCTCACTAACTTCATTCCCAACAACCCCACTGACTTCATTCCGAACATCCCCACTGACTTCATTCCCAAGATCCTCACTGAGTTCATTCCCAACATCCCCTCTGACTTCATTCCCATCATCCTCACTGACTTCATTCCCAACATCCCCATCGACTTCATTCCCAACATCGCCACTGACTTCATTCCCAACATCCTTACTGCCTTTATTCCCAGCATCCCCACTGACTTCATTCCCAACATCCCCACTGACTTCATTCTGAACATTCCCACTGACTTCATTCCCAACATCCCCACTGACTTCATTCCAAACATCCCCACTTAGTTCATTCTCAACATCCCCACTGACTTCATTCCCAACATCCCCACAGACTTCATTCCCAGCATCCTCAGTGACTTCATTTCCAGCATCCTCACTTACTTCATTCCAATTATCCACACTGACTTCATTCCCAACATACCCACTGACTTCATTCCCAAGATCCTCACTGTCTTCATTCCCGATATCGCCACTGCCTTTATTCCAAAAATCCCCACTGAATTCATTCCCAACATCCTCAGTGACTTAATTTCCAACATCCTCACTGACTTCATTCCCAACATCCCCACTGGATTCATTCCCAACATCCTCACTGACTTCATTCCCAGCATCCCCACTGACTTTATTCCCAACATCCCTACTGACTTCATTCCCAACATCCTCACTGACTTCATTCCCAACAACCCTACTGACTTCCTTCCCAACATCCCCACTGAGTTCATTCCCAACATCCCAACTGACTTCCTGCCCAACGTCCACACTGACTTCATTCCCAACGTCCCCACTGACTTCATTCACAACATCCCCACTGGCTTCTTTCCCAATATCCTCACTGACTTCAGTCCCAACATCCCCACTGATTTCATTCCCAACATCGCCACTGACTTCCAGCCCGATCTCCACACTGACTTCATTCCCAACGTCCCCACTGACTTCATTCCCAACATGCCCACTGGCTTCATTCCCAACATCCCCACTGACTTCATTCCCAACTTTCTCACTGATTCCATTCCCAACATCCCCACTGCCTTTATTCCGAACATCCCCACTGACTTCAATCCGAACATCCTCAGTAACTTCATTTCCAACATCCTTACTGTCTTCATTCCCAACATCCCCACTGACTTTATTCCCAACATCCCCACTGACTTCCTGCCCAACGTCCACACTGACTTCATTCCCAACGTCCCCACTGACTTCATTCTCAACATCCCCACTGGCTTCTTTCCCAATATCCTCACTGACTTCAGTCCCAACATCCCCATTGACTTCATTCCCAACATCGCCACTGACTTCCAGCCCGACGTCCACACTGACTTCATTCCCAACGTCCCCACTGACTTCATTCCCAACATCCCCATTGGCTTCATTCCCAATATCCTCACTGACTTTACTCCCAACATCCCACTGTCTTCATTCCCAACATCCCCACTGGCTTCATTCCCAACATCCTCACTGACGTCACTCCCAACATCCCCACTGACTTCATTCCCAACATCCCTAATGACTTCATTCCCAACATCCCCACTGACTTCATTACAAACATCTCCACTGACTTCATTCCCAACATCCCCACTGCCTTTATTCCGAACATCCCCACTGACTTCATTCCGAACATCCTCAGTGACTTCATTTCCAACATCCTCACTGTCTTCATTCCCAACATCACCACTGAATTCATTCCCAACATCCTCACTGACTTCATTCCCAGCAGCCCCACTGACTTCATTCCCAACATCCTCACTGACTTCATTCCCAACATCCCCAGTGACGTCATTCCCAACATCCCCAACATCCTCACTGACTTCATTCCCAACATCCCCATTGACTTCATTCCTAACATCCTCACTGACTTCATTCCCAACATCCTCACTGACTTCATTCCGAACATCCCCACTGACTTCATTCCCAACATCCACACTGACTTCTTTCCCAAAATCCCCACTGACTTCATTCCCAACATCCTCACTGACTTCATTCCCAACATCCCCACCGACTTCACTCCCAAGATCCTCACTGACTTCATTCCAAACACCATCACTGACTTCATACCCAACATCCCCACTGGCTTCATTCCCAACATCCTCACTGACGTCACTCCCAACATCCCCACTGACTTCATTCCCAACATCCACACTGACTTCATTCTCAACATCCCCACTGACGTCATTCCCAACATCCCTAATGACTTCATTCCCAACATCCCCACTGACTTCATTACAAACATCTCCACTGACTTCATTCCCAACATCCTCACTGACTTCATTCTCAGCATCCCACTGACTTCATTCCCAACATCCCCACTGACTTCATTCAAAATATCCTCACTGACTTCATTCCCAACATCCCCACTGACTTCATTCACAACATCCTCAATGACTTCATTCCCAACATACCCTCTGACTTCATTCACAACATCCTCAATGACTTCATTCCCAACATACCCTCTGACTTCATTCCCAACATCCACACTGACTGCATTCCCAACATCTCCACTGATTTCATCCGCAACATCCTCACTGACTTCATTCCCAACATCCCCACAGACTTAATTCCCAACATCCCCACAGAATTCATGCCCAACATACCCAATGACTTCATTCCCAACATCCTCACTGACTTCATTCCCAACATCCCCACTTACTTCATTCTTAACATCCCCACTGACATCATTCCCAACATCCCCACTGACTTCATTCCCAACATCCCCACTGACTTCATTCCCCAGATCCTCAGTGACTTCATTTCCCGCATCCTCACTTCCTTCATTCCAATCACCCACACTGCCTTCATTCCCAACAGACCCACTGACTTCTTTCCGAACATCCTCACTGACTTGATTCCCAACATCCTCACTAACTTCATTCCCAACAACCCCACTGACTTCATTCCGAACATCCCCACTGACTTCATTCCCAAGATCCTCACTGAGTTCATTCCCAACATCCCCTCTGACTTCATTCCCATCATCCTCACTGACTTCATTCCCAACATCCCCATCGACTTCATTCCCAACATCGCCACTGACTTCATTCCCAACATCCTTACTGCCTTTATTCCCAGCATCCCCACTGACTTCATTCCCAACATCCCCACTGACTTCATTCCGAACATCCCCACTGACTTCATTCCCAACATCCCCACTGACTTCATTCCAAACATCCCCACTTAGTTCATTCTCAACATCCCCACTGACTTCATTCCCAACATCCCCACTGACTTCATTCCCCAGATTCTCACTGCCTTCATTCCCAACATCCCCACAGACTTCATTCCCAGCATCCTCAGTGACTTCATTTCCAGCATCCTCACTTACTTCATTCCAATTATCCACACTGACTTCATTCCCAACATACCCACTGACTTCATTCCCAAGATCCTCACTGTCTTCATTCCCGATATCGCCACTGCCTTTATTCCAAAAATCCCCACTGAATTCATTCCCAACATCCTCAGTGACTTAATTTCCAACATCCTCACTGACTTCATTCCCAACATCCCCACTGGATTCATTCCCAACATCCTCACTGACTTCATTCCCAGCATCCCCACTGACTTTATTCCCAACATCCCTACTGACTTCATTCCCAACATCCTCACTGACTTCATTCCCAACAACCCAACTGACTTCCTTCCCAACATCCCCACTGAGTTCATTCCCAACATCCCAACTGACTTCATTCCCAACATTCCCACTGACTTCATTCCCAACATCCTCACTGACTTCTTTCCCAACATCCCCTCTGACTTCATTCCCAACATCCCCAGTGACTGCATTCCCAACGTCCCCACTGACTTCATTCCCAACATCCTCACTGACTTCATTCCCAACATCCCCACTGACTTCATTCCCAACATCCTCAGTGACTTCATTTCCAACATCCTCACTGTCTTCATTCCCAACATCCCTACTGAATTCATTCCCAACATCCTCACTGACTTCATTGCCAGCATCCCCACTGACATCATTCCCAACATCCTCACTGACTTCATTCCCAACATCCGCACTGACTTCATTCCCAAAGACCACACTGACTTCATTACAAACATCCCTATTGACTTCATTCCCAACATCCCCAACATCCTCACTGACTTCATTCCAAACATCCCTACTGACTTCATTCCCAACATCCCTACTGACTTCATTCCCAACATCCTTACTGACTTCATTGCCAACATCCCCACTGACTTCATTCCTAACATTCTCACTGTTTTCACTCCAAACATCCTCACTGCCTTCATTCCCAACGTCCCCACTGACTTCATCCCAACATCCCCACTGACTTCATTCACAACATCCTCACTGACTTCATTCCCAATATCCTCACTGACTTCATTCCCAACATCCCCACTGCCTTCATTCCCAACATCCCCACAGACTTCATTCCCAGCATCCTCAGTGACTTCATTTCCACCATTCTCACTTACTTCATTCCAATTATCCACACTGGCTTCATTCCCAACATACCCACTGATTTCATTCCCAACAACACCACTGACTTCATTCCGAACATCCCCACTGACTTCTTTCCCAAGATCTTCACTGACTTCATTCCCAACATCCCCACTGAATTTATTCCCAACATCCTCACTGACTTCCTTCCCAGCATCCCCACTGACTTTATTCCAAACATCCTCACTGACTTCATTCCCAGCATCCTCACTGACGTCATTTCCAACATCCCCACTGCCTTTATTCCGAACATCCCCACTGACTTCATTCCCAACATCCTCAGTGACATCATTTCCATCATCCTCACTGACTTCATTCTCAACATCCCCACGGAATTCATTCCCAACATCCTCACTGACTTCATTCCCAGCATCCCCACTGAATTTATTCCTAACATCCTCACTGACTTCCTTCCCAGCATCCTCACTGACTTTATTCCCAACATCCTCACTGACTTCATTCCCAGCATCCTCACTGACTTCGTTCCCAACAACCCCACTGACTTCATTCCCAACATCCCCACTGACTTCATCCAAACATCCCTACTGACTTCATTCCCAACATACCCACTAACTTCATTCCCAACACCCTTACTGACATCATTGCCAACATCCCCACTGACTTCATTCCCAACATCTTCACTGACTTCATTCCGAACATCCTCACTGACTGCATTCCCAACATCCTCACTGACTTCATTCCCAACATCCTCACTGACTTCATTCTCAACATCCAACTGACTTGATTCCCAACATCCCCATCGTCTGCATTCCCAACATTCCCACTGACTTCATTCACAACATACCCACTGACTTCATTCCGAATATCCTCAATGACTTCATTCCGAACATCCCCACTGACTTCATTCCCAACATCCTCACTGACTTCGTTCCCAACAACCCCACTGACTTCATTCCCAACATCCCCACTGACTTCATTCCCAACATCGCCAACATCCTCACTGACTTCTTTCCAAACATCCCTACTGACTTCATTCCCAACATACCCACTGACTTCATTCCCAACATCCTTACTGACATCATTGCCAACATCCCCACTGACTTCATTCCCAACATCCTCACTGACTTCATTCCCAACATCCCCACTGACATCATTCCCAACATCCTCACTGACTTCATTCCCAACATCCTCACTGACTTGATTCCCAACATCCTCACTGACTTCATTCTCAACATCCAAATGACTTGATTCCCAACATCCCCATCGTCTTCATTCCCAACATCCCCACTGACTTCATTCCCAACATCCTCACTGACTTCATTCCCAACATACCCACTGACTTCATTCCCAACAACACCACTGACTTCATTCCGAACATCCCCACTGATTTCATTCCCAAGATCCTCACTGACTTCATTCCCAATATCCCCACTGCCTTTATTCCGAACATACCCAGTGACTGCATTCCCAACGTCCCCACTGACTTCATTCCCAACATCCTCACTGACTACATTCCCAACATCCCCACTGACTTCATTCCCAACATCCTCAGTGACTTCATTTCCAACATCCTCACTGTCTTCATTCCCAACATCCCAACTGAATTCATTCCCAACATCCCCATCGTCTTCATTCCCAACATCCCCACTGACTTCATTCCCAACATCCTCACTGACTTCATTCCCAACATACCCACTGACTTCATTCCCAACAACACCACTGACTTCATTCCGAACATCCCCACTGATTTCATTCCCAAGATCCTCACTGACTTCATTCCCAATATCCCCACTGCCTTTATTCCGAACATACCCAGTGACTGCATTCCCAACGTCCCCACTGACTTCATTCCCAACATCCTCACTGACTTCATTCCCAACAGCCCCACTGACTTCATTCCCAACATCCTCAGTGACTTCATTTCCAACATCCTCACTGTCTTCATTCCCAACATCCCAACTGAATTCATTCCCAACATCCTCACTGACTTCATTGCCAGCATCCCCACTGACATCATTCCCAACATCCTCACTGACTTCATTCCCAACATCCGCACTGACTTCATTCCCAAAGACCACACTGACTTCATTACAAACATCCCTATTGACTTCATTCCCAACATCCCCAACATCCTCACTGACTTCATTCCAAACATCCCTACTGACTTCATTCCCAACATCCCTACTGACTTCATTCCCAACATCCTTACTGACTTCATTGCCAACATCCCCACTGACTTCATTCCTAACATTCTCACTGTTTT
Source organism: Mobula birostris (assembly GCF_030028105.1). Classification (NCBI taxonomy): domain Eukaryota; kingdom Metazoa; phylum Chordata; class Chondrichthyes; order Myliobatiformes; family Myliobatidae; genus Mobula; species Mobula birostris. The sequence continues at coordinate 8,840 of NW_027275362.1, forward strand.
CATTCCAAACATCCTCACTGCCTTCATTCCCAACGTCCCCACTGACTTCATCCCAACATCCCCACTGACTTCATTCACAACATCCTCACTGACTTCATTCCCAATATCCTCACTGACTTCATTCCCAACATCCCCACTGCCTTCATTCCCAACATCCCCACAGACTTCATTCCCAGCATCCTCAGTGACTTCATTTCCACCATCCTCACTTACTTCATTCCAATTATCCACACTGACTTCATTCCCAACATACCCACTGATTTCATTCCCAACAACACCACTGACTTCATTCCGAACATCCCCACTGACTTCTTTCCCAAGATCTTCACTGACTTCATTCCCAACATCCCCACTGCCTTTATTCCGAACATCCCCACTGACTTCATTCCCAACATCCTCAGTGACATCATTTCCATCATCCTCACTGACTTCATTCCCAACATCCCCACGGAATTCATTCCCAACATCCTCACTGACTTCATTCCCAGCATCCCCACTGAATTTATTCCCAACATCCTCACTGACTTCTTTCCCAGCATCCCCACTGACTTTATTCCCAACATCCTCACTGACTTCATTCCCAGCATCCTCACTGACTTCATTCCCAACATCCCCACTGCCTTTATTCCGAACATCCCCACTGACTTCATTCCCAACATCCTCAGTGACATCATTTCCATCATCCTCACTGACTTCATTCTCAACATCCCCACGGAATTCATTCCCAACATCCTCACTGACTTCATTCCCAGCATCCCCACTGAATTTATTCCCAACATCCTCACTGACTTCCTTCCCAGCATCCTCACTGACTTTATTCCCAACATCCTCACTGACTTCATTCCCAGCATCCTCACTGACTTCGTTCCCAACAACCCCACTGACTTCATTCCCAACATCCCCACTGACTTCATCCAAACATCCCTACTGACTTCATTCCCAACATACCCACTAACTTCATTCCGAACATCCTTACTGACTTCATTCCCAACATCCTCACTGACTTCATTCTCAACATCCAACTGACTTGATTCCCAACATCCCCATCGTCTGCATTCCCAACATTCCCACTGACTTCATTCACAACATACCCACTGACTTCATTCCGAATATCCTCAATGACTTCATTCCCAACATCCCCACTGACTTCATTCCCAACATCCTCACTGACTTCGTTCCCAACAACCCCACTGACTTCATTCCCAACATCCCCACTGACTTCATTCCCAACATCGCCAACATCCTCACTGACTTCATTCCAAACATCCCTACTGACTTCATTCCCAACATACCCACAGACTTCATTCCCAACATCCTTACTGACATCATTGCCAACATCCCCACTGACTTCATTCCCAACATCCTCACTGACTTCATTCCCAACATCCCCACTGACATCATTCCCAACATCCTCACTGACTTCATTCCCAACATCCTCACTGACTTGATTCCCAACATCCTCACTGACTTCATTCTCAACATCCAACTGACTTGATTCCCAACATCCCCATCGTCTTCATTCCCAACATCCCCACTGACTTCATTCCCAACATCCTCAGTGACTTCATTTCCAACATCCTCACTGTCTTCATTCCCAACATCCCTACTGAATTCATTCCCAACATCCTCACTGACTTCATTGCCAGCATCCCCACTGACATCATTCCCAACATCCTCACTGACTTCATTCCCAATATCCGCACTGACTTCATTCCCAAAGACCACACTGACTTCATTACAAACATCCCTATTGACTTCATTCCCAACATCCCCAACATCCTCACTGACTTCATTCCCAAAATCCCTACTGACTTCATTCCCATTATCCTCACTGACTTCACCCCAACATCCCCACTGACTTCATTCCCAACATCCTCACTGACATTATTCCCAACATTCCCACTGACTTCATTCCCAACATCCTCACTGACTTCTTTCCAAACATCCCCTCTGACTTCATTCCCAACATCCCCAGTGACTGCATTCCCAACATCCTCACTGACTTCATTGCCAGCATCCCCACTGACTTCATTCCCAACATCCTCACTGACTTCATTCCCAACATCCTCACTGACTTCATTCCCAACAACCACACTGACTTCATTACAAACATCCCTATTGACTTCATTCCCAACATCCCCAACATCCTCACTGACTTCATTCCAAACATCCCTACTGACTTCATTCCCAACATCCCTACTGACTTCATTCCCAACATCCTTACCGACATCATTCCCAACATCCTCACTGACTTCCTTCCCAGCATCCCCACTGACTTTATTCCCAACATCCTCACTGACTTCATTCCCAACATCCCCACTGCCTTTATTCTGAACATCCCCACTGACTTCATTCCCAACATCCTCAGTGACATCATTTCCATCATCCTCACTGACTTCATTCCCAACATCCCCACGGAATTCATTCCCAACATCCTCACTGACTTCATTCCCAGCATCCCCACTGAATTTATTCCCAACATCCTCACTGACTTCCTTCCCAGCATCCCCACTGACTTTATTCCCAACATCCTCACTGACTTCATTCCCAGCATCCTCACTGACTTCGTTCCCAACAACCCCACTGACTTCATTCCCAACATCCCCACTGACTTCATCCAAACATCCCTACTGACTTCATTCCCAACATACCCACTGACTTCATTCCCAACATCCTTACTGACATCATTGCCAACATCCCCACTGACTTCATTCCCAACATCTTCACTGACTTCATTCCGAACATCCTCACTGACTGCATTCCCAACATCCTCACTGACTTCATTCCCAACATCCTCACTGACTTCATTCTCAACATCCAACTGATTTGATTCCCAACATCCCCATCGTCTGCATTCCCAACATTCCCACTGACTTCATTCACAACATACCCACTGACTTCATTCCGAATATCCTCAATGACTTCATTCCCAACATCCCCACTGACTTCATTCCCAACATCCTCACTGACTCCATTCCCAAAATCCCCACTGATTTCATTCCCAATATCCACACTGACTTCATTCCCAACATCCTCACTGACTTCATTCCCAACAACCCCACTGACTTCTTTTCCAACATCCCCACTGACTTCATTCCCAACATCATCACTGACTCCATTCCCAACATCTCCACTGACTTCACACCCAACATCCCCACTGACTTCATTCCCAACATCTCCACTGACTTCATTTCCAACATCCCCACTGTCTTCATTCCCAACATCCTCAGTGACTTCATTCCCAACATCCCCACTGAATTCATTCCCAACATCCTCACTGAGTTCATTCCCAGCATCCCCACTGACTTCATTCCCAACATCTTCACTGACTTCATTCCCAACATCCCCACTGCCTTCATTCCCAACATCCCCACTGACTTCATTCCCAACCTCCTCACTGACTTCATTCCGAACATCCTCACTGACTGCATTCCCAACGTCCCCACTGACTTCATTCCCAACGTCCCCACTGACTTCATTCCCAACATCCTCACTGACTTCATTCCCAGCATCCCCACTGACTTCCTTCCCAACGTCCACACTGACTTCATTCCCAACACCCTCACTGACTTCATTCCAAACATCCCCACTGGCTTCATTCCCAATATCCTCACTGACTTCACTCCCAACATCCCCACTGACTTCATTCCCAACATCCTCACTGACTTCATTCCCAACATTCCCACTGACTTCATTCCCAACATCCTCACTGACTTCTTTCCCAACATCCCCTCTGACTTCATTCCCAACATCCCCAGTGACTGCATTCCCAACGTCCCCACTGACTTCATTCCCAACATCCTCACTGACTTCATTCCCAACATCCCCACTGACTTCTTTCCCAACATCCTCAGTGACTTCATTTCCAACATCCTCACAGTCTTCATTCCCAACATCCCTACTGAATTCATTCCCAACATCCTCACTGACTTCATTGCCAGCATCCCCACTGACATAATTCCCAACATCCTCACTGACTTCATTCCCAACATCCGCACTGACTTCATTCCCAAAGACCACACTGACTTCATTACAAACATCCCTATTGACTTCATTCCCAACATCCCCAACATCCTCACTGACGTCATTCCCAACATCACCACTGCCTTTATTCCGAACATCCCCACTGACTTCATTCCCAACATCCTCAGTGACATCATTTCCATCATCCTCACTGACTTCATTCCCAACATCCCCACGGAATTCATTCCCAACATCCTCACTGACTTCATTCCCAGCATCCCCACTGAATTTATTCCCAACATCCTCACTGACTTCCTTCCCAGCATCCCCACTGACTTTATTCCCAACATCCTCACTGACTTCATTCCCAGCATCCTCACTGACTTCGTTCCCAACAACCCCACTGTCTTCATTCCCAACATCGCCACTGAATTCATTCCCAACATCCTCACTGAGTTCATTCCCAGCATCCCCACTGACTTCATTCCCAACATCTTCACTGACTTCATTCCCAACATCCCCACCACCTTCATTCCCAACATCCCCACTGACTTCATTCCCAACTCCTCACTGACTTCATTCCGAACATCCTCACTGACTGCATTCCCAACGTCCCCACTGACTTCATTCCCAACGTCCCCACTGACTTCATTCCCAACATCCTCACTGTCTTCATTCCCAGCATCCCCACTGACTTCCTTCCCAACGTCCACACTGACTTCATTTCCAACACCCTCACTGACTTCATTCCAAACATCCCCACTGGCTTCATTCCCAATATCCTCACTGACTTCATTCCCAACATTCCCACTGACTTCATTCCCAACATCCTCACTGACTTCTTTCCCAACATCCCCTCTGACTTCATTCCCAACATCCCCAGTGACTGCATTCCCAACGTCCCCACTAACTTCATTCCAAACATCCCTACTGACGTCATTCCCAACATCACTACTGACTTCATTCCCAACATCCTTACTGACTTCATTGCCAACATCCCCACTGATTTCATTCCTAACATTCTCACTGTTTTCATTCCAAACATCCTCACTGCCTTCATTCCCAACGTCCCCACTGACTTCATCCCAACATCCCCACTGTCTTCATTCACAACATCCTCACTGACTTCATTCCCAATATCCTCACTGACTTCATTCCCAACATCCCCACTGCCTTCATTCCCAACATCCCCACAGACTTCATTCCCAGCATCCTCATTGACTTCATTTCCAGCATCCTCACTTACTTCATTCCAATTATCCACACTGACTTCATTCCCAACATACCCACTGACTTCATTCCCAACAACACCACTGACTTCATTCCGAACATCCCCACTGACTTCATTCCCAAGATCCTCACTGACTTCATTCCCAACATCCCCACTGCCTTTATTCCGAACATCCCCAGTGACTGCATTCCCAACGTCCCCACTGACTTCATTCCCAACATCCTCACTGACTTCATTCCCAACATCCCCACTGACTTCATTCCCAACATCCTCAGTGACTTCATTTCCAACATCCTCACTGTCTTCATTCCCAACATCCCTACTGAATTCATTCCCAACATCCTCACTGACTTCATTGCCAGCATCCCCACTGACATCATTCCCAACATCCTCACTGACTTCATTCCCAACATCCGCACTGACTTCATTCCCAAAGACCACACTGACTTCATTACAAACATCCCTATTGACTTCATTCCCAACATCCCCAACATCCTCACTGACTTCATTCCAAACATCCCTACTGACTTCATTCCCAACATCCCTACTGACTTCATTCCCAACATCCTTACTGACTTCATTGCCAACATCCCCACTGACTTCATTCCTAGCATTCTCACTGTTTTCATTCCAAACATCCTCACTGCCTTCATTCCCAATGTCCCCACTGACTTCATCCCAACATCCCCACTGTCTTCATTCACAACATCCTCACTGACTTCATTCCCAATATCCTCACTGACTTCATTCCCAACATCCCCACTGCCTTCATTCCCAACATCCCCACAGACTTCATTCCCAGCATCCTCATTGACTTCATTTCCAGCATCCTCACTTACTTCATTCCAATTATCCACACAGACTTCATTCCCAACGTACCCACTGACTTCATTCCCAACAACACCACTGACTTCATTCCCAAGATCCTCACTGACTTCATTCCCAACATCCCCACTGACTTTATTCCGAACATCCCCACTGACTTCATTCCCAACATCCTCAGTGACATCATTTCCATCATCCTCACTGACTTCATTCCCAAAATCCCCACGGAATTCATTCCCAACATCCTCACTGACTTCATTCCCAGCATCCCCACTGAATTTATTCCCAACATCCTTACTGACATCATTGCCAACATCCCCACTGACTTCATTCCCAACATCCTCACTGACTTCATTCCGAACATCCTCACTGACTGCATTCCCAACATCCTCACTGACTTCATTCCCAACATCCTCACTGACTTCATTCTCAACATCCAACTGACTTGATTCCCAACATCCCCATCATCTGCATTCCCAACATTCCCACTGACTTCATTCACAACATACCCACTGACTTCATTCCGAATATCCTCAATGACTTCATTCCCAACATCCCCACTGACTTCATTCCCAACATCCTCACTGACTCCATTCCCAAAATCCCCACTGATTTCATTCCCAATATCCACACTGACTTCATTCCCAACATCCTCACTGACTTCATTCCCAACAACCCTACTGACTTCTTTCCCAACATCCCCACTGACTTCATTCCCAACATCATCACTGACTTCATTCCCAACATCTCCACTGACTTCACACCCAACATCCCCACTGACTTCATTCCCAACATCTCCACTGACTTCATTTCCAACATCCCCACTGTCTTCATTCCCAACATCCTCAGTGACTTCATTCCCAACATCCCCACTGAATTCATTCCCAACATCCTCACTGAGTTCATTCCCAGCATCCCCACTGACGTCCTTCCCAACATCTTCACTGACTTCATTCCCAACATCCCCACTGCCTTCATTCCCAACATCCCCACTGACTTCATTCCCAACCTCCTCACTGACTTCATTCCGAACATCCTCACTGACTGCATTCCCAACGTCCCCACTGACTTCATTCCCAACGTCCCCACTGACTTCATTCCCAACATCCTCACTGACTTCATTCCCAGCATCCCCACTGACTTCATTCCAAACATCCCCACTGGTTTCATTCCCAATATCCTCACTGACTTCACTCCCAACATCCCCACTGACTTCATTCCCAACATCCTCACTGACTTCATTCCCAACATTCCCACTGACTTCATTCCCAACATCCTCACTGACTTCTTTCCCAACATCCCCTCTGACTTCATTCCCAACATCCCCAGTGACTGCATTCCCAACGTCCCCACTGACTTCATTCCCAACATCCTCACTGACTTCATTCCCAACATCCCCACTGACTTCATTCCCAACATCCTCAGTGACTTCATTTCCAACATCCTCACTGTCTTCATTCCCAACATCCCTACTGAATTCATTCCCAACATCCTCACTGACTTCATTGCCAGCATCCCCACTGACATCATTCCCAACATCCTCACTGACTTCATTCCCAACATCCGCACTGACTTCATTCCCAAAGACCACACTGACTTCATTACAAACATCCCTATTGACTTCATTCCCAACATCCCCAACATCCTCACTGACTTCATTCCCAACATCCCTACTGACTTCATTCCCAACATCCCTACTGACTTCATTCCCAACATCCTTACTGACTTCATTGCCAACATCCCCACTGACTTCATTCCTAACATTCTCACTGTTTTCATTCCAAACATCCTCACTGCCTTCATTCCCAACGTCCCCACTGACTTCATCCCAACATCCCCACTGACTTCATTCACAACATCCTCACTGACTTCATTCCCAATATCCTCACTGACTTCATTCCCAACATCCCCACTGCCTTCATTCCCAACATCCCCACAGACTTCATTCCCAGCATCCTCAGTGACTTCATTTCCACCATCCTCACTTACTTCATTCCAATTATCCACACTGACTTCATTCCCAACATACCCACTGATTTCATTCCCAACAACACCACTGACTTCATTCCGAACATCCCCACTGACTTCTTTCCCAAGATCTTCACTGACTTCATTCCCAACATCCCCACTGCCTTTATTCCGAACATCCCCACTGACTTCATTCCCAACATCCTCAGTGACATCATTTCCATCATCCTCACTGACTTCATTCCCAACATCCCCACGGAATTCATTCCCAACATCCTCACTGACTTCATTCCCAGCATCCCCACTGAATTTATTCCCAACATCCTCACTGACTTCCTTCCCAGCATCCCCACTGACTTTATTCCCAACATCCTCACTGACTTCATTCCCAGCATCCTCACTGACGTCATTCCCAACATCCCCACTGCCTTTATTCCGAACATCCCCACTGACTTCATTCCCAACATCCTCAGTGACATCATTTCCATCATCCTCACTGACTTCATTCTCAACATCCCCACGGAATTCATTCCCAACATCCTCACTGACTTCATTCCCAGCATCCCCACTGAATTTATTCCCAACATCCTCACTGACTTCCTTCCCAGCATCCTCACTGACTTTAATCCCAACATCCTCACTGACTTCATTCCCAGCATCCTCACTGACTTCGTTCCCAACAACCCCACTGACTTCATTCCCAACATCCCCACTGACTTCATCCAAACATCCCTACTGACTTCATTCCCAACATACCCACTAACTTCATTCCCAACATCCTTACTGACATCATTGCCAACATCCCCACTGACTTCATTCCCAACATCTTCACTGACTTCATTCCGAACATCCTCACTGACTGCATTCCCAACATCCTCACTGACTTCATTCCCAACATCCTCACTGACTTCATTCTCGACATCCAACTGACTTGATTCCCAACATCCCCATCGTCTGCATTCCCAACATTCCCACTGACTTCATTCACAACATACCCACTGACATCATTCCGAATATCCTCAATGACTTCATTCCCAACATCCCCACTGACTTCATTCCCAACATCCTCACTGACTTCGTTCCCAACAACCCCACTGACTTCATTCCCAACATCCCCACTGACTTCATTCCCAACATCGCCAACATCCTCACTGACTTCATTCCAAACATCCCTACTGACTTCATTCCCAACATACCCACTGACTTCGTTCCCAACATCCTTACTGACATCATTGCCAACATCCCCACTGACTTCATTCCCAACATCCTCACTGACTTCATTCCCAACATCCCCACTGACATCATTCCCAACATCCTCACTGACTTCATTCCCAACATCCTCACTGACTTGATTCCCAACATCCTCACTGACTTCATTCTCAACATCCAACTGACTTGATTCCCAACATCCCCATCGTCTTCATTCCCAACATCCCCACTGACTTCATTCCCAACATCCTCAGTGACTTCATTTCCAACATCCTCACTGTCTTCATTCCCAACATCCCTACTGAATTCATTCCCAACATCCTCACTGACTTCATTGCCAGCATCCCCACTGACATCATTCCCAACATCCTCACTGACTTCATTCCCAACATCTGCACTGACTTCATTCCCAAAGACCACACTGACTTCATTACAAACATCCCTATTGACTTCATTCCCAACATCCCCAACATCCTCACTGACTTCATTCCCAACATCCCTACTGACTTCATTCCCATTATCCTCACTGACTTCACCCCAACATCCCCACTGACTTCATTCCCAACATCCTCACTGATTTCATTCCCAACATTCCCACTGACTTCATTCCCAACATCCTCACTGACTTCTTTCCCAACATCCCCTCTGACTTCATTCCCAACATCCCCAGTGACTGCATTCCCAACATCCTCACTGACTTCATTGCCAGCATCCCCACTGACTTCATTCCCAACATCCTCACTGACTTCATTCCCAACATCCTCACTGACTTCATTCCCAACAACCACACTGACTTCATTACAAACATCCCTATTGACTTCATTCCCAACATCCCCAACATCCTCACTGACTTCATTCCAAACATCCCTACTGACTTCATTCACAACATCCCTACTGACTTCATTCCCAACATCCTTACCGACATCATTCCCAACATCCTCACTGACTTCCTTCCCAGCATCCCCACTGACTTTATTCCCAACATCCTCACTGACTTCATTCCCAGCATCCTCACTGACATCATTCCCAACATCCCCACTGCCTTTATTCCGAACATCCCCACTGACTTCATTCCCAACATCCTCAGTGACATCATTTCCATCATCCTCACTGACTTCATTCCCAACGTCCCCACGGAATTCATTCCCAACATCCTCACTGACTTCATTCCCAGCATCCCCACTGAATTTATTCCCAACATCCTCACTGACTTCCTTCCCAGCATCCCCACTGACTTTATTCCCAACATCCTCACTGACTTCATTCCCAGCATCCTCACTGACTTCGTTCCCAACAACCCCACTGACTTCATTCCCAACATCCCCACTGACTTCATCCAAACATCCCTACTGACTTCATTCCCAACATACCCACTGACTTCATTCCCAACATCCTTACTGACATCATTGCCAACATCCCCACTGACTTCATTCCCAACATCTTCACTGACTTCATTCCGAACATCCTCACTGACTGCATTCCCAACATCCTCACTGACTTCATTCCCAACATCCTCACTGACTTCATTCTCAACATCCAACTGATTTGATTCCCAACATCCCCATCGTCTGCATTCCCATCATTCCCACTGACTTCATTCACAACATACCCACTGACTTCATTCCGAATATCCTCAATGACTTCATTCCCAACATCCCCACTGACTTCATTCCCAACATCCTCACTGACTCCATTCCCAAAATCCCCACTGATTTCATTCCCAATATCCACACTGACTTCATTCCCAACATCCTCACTGACTTCATTCCCAACAACCCCACTGACTTCTTTTCCAACATCCCCACTGACTTCATTCCCAACATCATCACTGACTCCATTCCCAACATCTCCACTGACTTCACACCCAACATCCCCACTGACTTCATTCCCAACATCTCCACTGACTTCATTTCCAACATCCCCACTGTCTTCATTCCCAACATCCTCAGTGACTTCATTCCCAACATCCCCACTGAATTCATTCCCAACATCCTCACTGAGTTCATTCCCAGCATCCCCACTGACTTCATTCCCAACATCTTCACTGACTTCATTCCCAACATCCCCACTGCCTTCATTCCCAACATCCCCACTGACTTCATTCCCAACCTCCTCACTGACTTCATTCCGAACATCCTCACTGACTGCATTCCCAACGTCCCCACTGACTTCATTCCCAACGTCCCCACTGACATCATTCCCAACATCCTCACTGACTTCATTCCCAGCATCCCCACTGACTTCCTTCCCAACGTCCACACTGACTTCATTCCCAACACCCTCACTGACTTCATTCCAAACATCCCCACTGGCTTCATTCCCAATATCCTCACTGACTTCACTCCCAACATCCCCACTGACTTCATTCCCAACATCCTCACTGACTTCATTCCCAACATTCCCACTGACTTCATTCCCAACATCCTCACTGACTTCTTTCCCAACATCCCCTCTGACTTCATTCCCAACATCCCCAGTGACTGCATTCCCAACGTCCCCACTGACTTCATTCCCAACATCCTCACTGACTTCATTCCCAACATCCCCACTGACTTCATTCCCAACATCCTCAGTGACTTCATTTCCAACATCCTCACAGTCTTCATTCCCAACATCCCTACTGAATTCATTCCCAACATCCTCACTGACTTCATTGCCAGCATCCCCACTGACATAATTCCCAACATCCTCACTGACTTCATTCCCAACATCCGCACTGACTTCATTCCCAAAGACCACACTGACTTCATTACAAACATCCCTATTGACTTCATTCCCAACATCCCCAACATCCTCACTGACGTCATTCCCAACATCACCACTGCCTTTATTCCGAACATCCCCACTGACTTCATTCCCAACATCCTCAGTGACATCATTTCCATCATCCTCACTGACTTCATTCCCAACATCCCCACGGAATTCATTCCCAACATCCTCACTGACTTCATTCCCAGCATCCCCACTGAATTTATTCCCAACATCCTCACTGACTTCCTTCCCAGCATCCCCACTGACTGTATTCCCAACATCCTCACTGACTTCATTCCCAGCATCCTCACTGACTTCGTTCCCAACAACCCCACTGACTTCATTCCCAACATCCCCACTGACTTTATTCCAAACATCCCTACTGACTTCATTCCCAACATACACACTGACTTCATTCCCAACATCCTTACTGACATCATTGCCAACGTCCCCACTGACTTCATTCCCAACATCCTCACTGACTTCATTCCGAACATCCTCACTGACTGCATTCCCAACATCCTCACTGACTTCATTCCCAACATCCTCACTGACTTCATTCTCAACATCCAACTGACTTGATTCCCAACATCCCCATCGTCTGCATTCCCAACATTCCCACTGACTTCATTCACAACATACCCACTGACTTCATTCCGAATATCCTCAATGACTTCATTCCCAACATCCCCACTGACTTCATTCCCAACATCCTCACTGACTCCATTCCCAAAATCCCCACTGATTTCATTCCCAATATCCACACTGACTTCATTCCCAACATCCTCACTGACTTCATTCCCAACAACCCCACTGACTTCTTTTCCAACATCCCCACTGACTTCATTCCCAACATCATCACTGACTTCATTCCCAACATCTCCACTGACTTCACACCCAACATCCCCACTGACTTCATTCCCAACATCTCCACTGACTTCATTTCCAACATCCCCACTGTCTTCATTCCCAACATCCCCACTGAATTCGTTCCCAACATCCTCACTGAGTTCATTCCCAGCATCCCCACTGACTTCATTCCCAACATCTTCACTGACTTCATTCCCAACATCCCCACCGCCTTCATTCCCAACATCCCCACTGACTTCATTCCCAACTCCTCACTGACTTCATTCCGAACATCCTCACTGACTGCATTCCCAACGTCCCCACTGACTTCATTCCCAACGTCCCCACTGACTTCATTCCCAACATCCTCACTGACTTCATTCCCAGCATCCCCACTGACTTCCTTCCCAACGTCCACACTGACTACATTCCCAACACCCTCACTGACTTCATTCCAAACATCCCCACTGGCTTCATTCCCAATATCCTCACTGACTTCACTCCCAACATCCCCACTGACTTCATTCCCAACATCCTCACTGACCTCATTCCCAACATTCCCACTGACTTCATTCCCAACATCCTCACTGACTTCTTTCCCAACATCCCCTCTGACTTCATTCCCAACATCCCCAGTGACTGCATTCCCAACGTCCCCACTAACTTCATTCCAAATATCCCTACTGACTTCATTCCCAACATCCCTACTGACTTCATTCCCAACATCCTTACTGACTTCATTGCCAACATCCCCACTGATTTCATTCCTAACATTCTCACTGTTTTCATTCCAAACATCCTCACTGCCTTCATTCCCAACGTCCCCACTGACTTCATCCCAACATCCCCACTGTCTTCATTCACAACATCCTCACTGACTTCATTCCCAATATCCTCACTGACTTCATTCCCAACATCCCCACTGCCTTCATTCCCAACATCCCCACAGACTTCATTCCCAGCATCCTCATTGACTTCATTTCCAGCATCCTCACTTACTTCATTCCAATTATCCACACTGACTTCATTCCCAACATACCCACTGACTTCATTCCCAACAACACCACTGACTTCATTCCGAACATCCCCACTGACTTCATTCCCAAGATCCTCACTGACTTCATTCCCAACATCCCCACTGCCTTTATTCCGAACATCCCCAGTGACTGCATTCCCAACGTCCCCACTGACTTCATTCCCAACATCCTCACTGACTTCATTCCCAACATCCCCACTGACTTCATTCCCAACATCCTCAGTGACTTCATTTCCAACATCCTCACTGTCTTCATTCCCAACATCCCTACTGAATTCATTCCCAACATCCTCACTGACTTCATTGCCAGCATCCCCACTGACATCATTCCCAACATCCTCACTGACTTCATTCCCAACATCCGCACTGACTTCATTCCCAAAGACCACACTGACTTCATTACAAACATCCCTATTGACTTCATTCCCAACATCCCCAACATCCTCACTGACTTCATTCCAAACATCCCTACTGACTTCATTCCCAACATCCCTACTGACTTCATTCCCAACATCCTTACTGACTTCATTGCCAACATCCCCACTGACTTCATTCCTAGCATTCTCACTGTTTTCATTCCAAACATCCTCACTGCCTTCTTTCCCAACGTCCCCACTGACTTCATCCCAAAATCCCCACTGTCTTCATTCACAACATCCTCACTGACTTCATTCCCAATATCCTCACTGACTTCATTCCCAACATACCCACTGCCTTCATTCCCAACATCCCCACAGACTTCATTCCCAGCATCCTCATTGACTTCATTTCCAGCATCCTCACTTACTTCATTCCAATTATCCACACAGACTTCATTCCCAACGCACCCACTGACTTCATTCCCAACAACACCACTGACTTCATTCCCAAGATCCTCACTGACTTCATTCCCAACATCCCCACTGCCTTTATTCCGAACATCCCCACTGACTTCATTCCCAACATCCTCAGTGACATCATTTCCATCATCCTCACTGACTTCATTCCCAAAATCCCCACGGAATTCATTCCCAACATCCTCACTGACTTCATTCCCAGCATCCCCACTGAATTTATTCCCAACATCCTCACTGACTTCCTTCCCAGCATCCCCACTGACTTTATTCCTAACATCCTCACTGACTTCATTCCCAGCATCCTCACTGACTTCGTTCCCAACAACCCCACTGACTTCATTCCCAACATCCCCACTGACTTCATTCCCAACATCGCCAACATCCTCACTGACTTCATTCCCAACATCCCCACTGACATCATTCCCAACATCCTCACTGACTTCATTCCCAACATCCTCACTGACTTCATTCCCAACATCCAACTGACTTGATTCCCAACATCCCCATCGTCTTCATTCCCAACATCCCCACTGACTTCATTCCCAACATCCTCAGTGACTTCATTTCCAACATCCTCACTGTCTTCATTCCCAACATCCCTACTGAATTCATTCCCAACATCCTCACTGACTTCATTGCCAGCATCCCCACTGACATCATTCCCAACATCCTCACTGACTTCATTCCCAACATCCGCACTGACTTCATTCCCAAAGACCACACTGACTTCATTCCCAACATCCCTACTGACTTCATTCCCATTATCCTCACTGACTTCACTCCCAACATCCCCACTGACTTCATTCCCAACATCCTCACTGACTTCATTCCCATTATCCTCACTGACTTCACTCCCAACATCCCCACTGACTTCATTCCCAACATCCTCACTGACTTCATTCCCAACATTCCCACTGACTTCATTCCCAACATCCTCACTGACTTCTTTCCCAACATCCCCTCTGACTTCATTCCCAACATCCCCAGTGACTGCATTCCCAACATCCTCACTGACTTCATTGCCAGCATCCCCACTGACTTCATTCCCAACATCCTCACTGACTTCATTCCCAACATCCTCACTAACTTCATTCCCAACAACCACACTGACTTCATTACAAACATCCCTATTGACTTCATTCCCAACATCCCCAACATCCTCACTGACTTCATTCCAAACATCCCTACTGACTTCATTCCCAACATCCCTACTGACTTCATTCCCAACATCCTTACTCACATCATTGCCAACATCCCCACTGACTTCATTCCTAACATTCTCACTGTTTTCATTCCAAACATCCTCACTGCCTTCATTCCCAACGTCCCCACTGACTTCATTCACAACATCCTCACTGACTTCATTCCCAATATCCTCACTGACTTCATTCCCAACATCCCCACTGCCTTCATTCCCAACATCCCCACAGACTTCATTCCCAGCATCCTCAGTGACTTCATTTCCACCATCCTCACTTACTTCATTCCAATTATCCACACTGACTTCATTCCCAACATACCCACTGACTTCATTCCCAACATCCTCACTGACTTCATTCCCAACATTCCCACTGACTTCATTCCCAACATCCTCACTGACTTCTTTCCCAACATCCCCTCTGACTTCATTCCCAACATCCCCAGTGACTGCATTCCCAACATCCTCACTGACTTCATTGCCAGCATCCCCACTGACTTCATTCCCAACATCCTCACTGACTTCATTCCCAACATCCTCACTAACTTCATTCCCAACAACCACACTGACTTCATTACAAACATCCCTATTGACTTCATTCCCAACATCCCCAACATCCTCACTGACTTCATTCCAAACATCCCTACTGACTTCATTCCCAACATCCCTACTGACTTCATTCCCAACATCCTTACTGACATCATTGCCAACATCCCCACTGACTTCATTCCTAACATTCTCACTGTTTTCATTCCAAACATCCTCACTGCCTTCATTCCCAACGTCCCCACTGACTTCATTCACAACATCCTCACTGACTTCATTCCCAATATCCTCACTGACTTCATTCCCAACATCCCCACTGCCTTCATTCCCAACATCCCCACAGACTTCATTCCCAGCATCCTCAGTGACTTCATTTCCACCATCCTCACTTACTTCATTCCAATTATCCACACTGACTTCTTTCCCAAGATCTTCACTGACTTCATTCCAACATCCCCACTGCCTTTATTCCGAACATCCCCACTGACTTCATTCCCAACATCCTCAGTGACATCATTTCCATCATCCTCACTGACTTCATTCCCAACATCCCCACGGAATTCATTCCCAACATCCTCACTGACTTCATTCCCAGCATCCCCACTGAATTTATTCCCAACATGCTCACTGACTTCCTTCCCAGCATCCCCACTGACTTTATTCCCAACATCCTCACTGACTTCATTCCCAGCATCCTCACTGACGTCATTCCCAACATCCCCACTGCCTTTATTCCGAACATCCCCACTGACTTCATTCCCAACACCCTCAGTGACATCATTTCCATCATCCTCACTGACTTCATTCCCAACATCCCCACGGAATTCATTCCCAACATCCTCACTGACTTCATTCCCAGCATCCCCACTGAATTTATTCCCAACATCCTCACTGACTTCCTTCCCAGCATCCCCACTGACTTTATTCCCAACATCCTCACTGACTTCATTCCCAGCATCCTCACTGACTTCGTTCGCAACAACCCCACTGACTTCATTCTCAACATCCCCACTGACTTCATTCCAAACATCCCTACTGACTTCATTCCCAACATACCCACTGACTTCATTCTCAACATCCAACTGACTTGATTCCCAACATCCCCATCGTCTGCATTCCCAACATTCCCACTGACTACATTCACAACATACCCACTGACTTCATTCCGAATATCCTCAATGACTTCATTCCCAACATCCCCACTAACTTCATTCCCAACATCCTCACTGACTCCATTCCCAAAATCCCCACTGATTTCATTCCCAATATCCCCACTGACTTCATTCCCAACATCTCCACTGACTTCATTTCCAACATCCCCACTGTCTTCATTCCCAACATCCTCAGTGACTTCATTCCCAACATCCCCACTGAATTCATTCCCAACATCCTCACTGAGTTCATTCCCAGCATCCCCACTGACTTCATTCCCAACATCTTCACTGACTTCATTCCCAACATCCCCACTGCCTTCATTCCCAACATCCCCACTGACTTCATTCCCAACCTCCTCACTGACTTCATTCCGAACATCCTCACTGACTGCATTCCCAACGTCCCCACTGACTTCATTCCCAACGTCCCCACTGACTTCATTCCCAACATCCTCACTGACTTCATTCCCAGCATCCCCACTGACTTCCTTCCCAACGTCCACACTGACTTCATTCCCAACACCCTCACTGACTTCATTCCAAACATCCCCACTGGCTTCATTCCCAATATCCTCACTGACTTCACTCCCAACATCCCCACTGACTTCATTCCCAACATCCTCACTGACTTCATTCCCAACATTCCCACTGACTTCATTCCCAACATCCTCACTGACTTCTTTCCCAACATCCCCTCTGACTTCATTCCCAACATCCCCAGTGACTGCATTCCCAACGTCCCCACTGACTTCATTCCCAACATCCTCACTGACTTCATTCCCAACATCCCCACTGACTTCATTCCCAACATCCTCAGTGACTTCATTCCCAACATCCTCACTGTCTTCATTCCCAACATCCCTACTGAATTCATTCCCAACATCCTCACTGACTTCATTGCCAGCATCCCCACTGACATCATTCCCAACATCCTCACTGACTTCATTCCCAACATTCCCACTGACTTCATTCACAAAGACCACACTGACTTCATTACAAACATCCCTATTGACTTCATTCCCAACATCCCCAACATCCTCACTGACGTCATTCCCAACATCCCCACTGCCTTTATTCCGAACATCCCCACTGACTTCATTCCCAACATCCTCAGTGACATCATTTCCATCATCCTCACTGACTTCATTCCCAACATCCCCACGGAATTCATTCCCAACATCCTCACTGACTTCATTCCCAGCATCCCCACTGAATTTATTCCCAACATCCTCACTGACTTCCTTCCCAGCATCCCCACTGACTTTATTCCCAACATCCTCACTGACTTCATTCCCAGCATCCTCACTGACTTCGTTCCCAACAACCCCACTGACTTCATTCCCAACATCCCCACTGACTTCATTCCAAACATCCCTACTGACTTCATTCCCAACATACCCACTGACTTCATTCCCAACATCCTTACTGACATCATTGCCAACATCCCCACTGACTTCATT
Organism: Mobula birostris; assembly: GCF_030028105.1. Classification (NCBI taxonomy): domain Eukaryota; kingdom Metazoa; phylum Chordata; class Chondrichthyes; order Myliobatiformes; family Myliobatidae; genus Mobula; species Mobula birostris. The sequence continues at coordinate 27,866 of NW_027275362.1, forward strand.
CCCAACATCCTCACTGACTTCATTCCGAACATCCTCACTGACTGCATTCCCAACGTCCTCACTGACTTCATTCCCAACATCCTCACTGACTTCATTCTCAACATCCAACTGACTTGATTCCCAACATCCCCATCGTCTGCATTCCCAACATTCCCACTGACTTCATTCACAACATACCCACTGACTTCATTCCGAATATCCTCAATGACTTCATTCCCAACATCCCCACTGACTTCATTCCCAACATCCTCACTGACTCCATTCCCAAAATCCCCACTGATTTCATTCCCAATATCCACACTGACTTCATTCCCAACATCCTCACTGACTTCATTCCGAACAACCCCACTGACTTCTTTTCCAACATCCCCACTGACTTCATTCCCAACATCATCACTGACTTCATTCCCAACATCTCCACTGACTTCACACCCAACATCCCCACTGACTTCATTCCCAACATCTCCACTGACTTCATTTCCAACATCCCCACTGTCTTCATTCCCAACATCCTCAGTGACTTCATTCCCAACATCCCCACTGAATTCATTCCCAACATCCTCACTGAGTTCATTCCCAGCATCCCCACTGACTTCCTTCCCAACATCTTCACTGACTTCATTCCCAACATCCCCACTGCCTTCATTCCCAACATCCCCACTGACTTCATTCCCAACCTCCTCACTGACTTCATTCCGAACATCCTCACTGACTGCATTCCCAACGTCCCCACCGACTTCATTCCCAACGTCCCCACTGACTTCATTCCCAACATCCTCACTGACTTCATTCCCAGCATCCCCACTGACTTCCTTCCCAACGTCCACACTGACTTCATTCCCAACACCCTCACTGACTTCATTCCAAACATCCCCACTGGTTTCATTCCCAATATCCTCACTGACTTCACTCCCAACATCCCAACTGACTTCATTCCCAACATCCTCACTGACTTCATTCCCAACATTCCCACTGACTTCATTCCCAACATCCTCACTGACTTCTTTCCCAACATCCCCTCTGACTTCATTCCCAACATCCCCAGTGACTGCATTCCCAACGTCCCCACTGACTTCATTCCCAACATCCTCACTGACTTCATTCCCAACATCCCCACTGACTTCATTCCCAACATCCTCAGTGACTTCATTTCCAACATCCTCACTATCTTCATTCCCAACATCCCTACTGAATTCATTCCCAACATCCTCACTGACTTCATTGCCAGCATCCCCACTGACATCATTCCCAACATCCTCACTGACTTCATTCCCAACATCCGCACTGACTTCATTCCCAAAGACCACACTGACTTCATTACAAACATCCCTATTGACTTCATTCCCAACATCCCCAACATCCTCACTGACTTCATTCCAAACATCCCTACTGACTTCATTCCCAACATCCCTTCTGACTTCATTCCCAACATCCTTACTGACTTCATTGCCAACATCCCCACTGACTTCATTCCTAACATTCTCACTGTTTTCATTCCAAACATCCTCACTGCCTTCATTCCCAATGTCCCCACTGACTTCATCCCAACATCCCCACTGTCTTCATTCACAACATCCTCACTGACTTCATTCCCAATATCCTCACTGACTTCATTCCCAACATCCCCACTGCCTTCATTCCCAACATCCCCACAGACTTCATTCCCAGCATCCTCATTGACTTCATTTCCAGCATCCTCAGTTACTTCATTCCCAACCTACCCACTGACTTCATTCCCAACAACACCACTGACTTCATTCCGAACATCCCCACTGACTTCATTCCCAAGATCCTCACTGACTTCATTCCCAACATTCCCACTGCCTTTATTCCGAACATCCCCACTGACTTCATTCCCAACATCCTCAGTGACATCATTTCCATCATCCTCACTGACTTCATTCCCAACATCCCCACGGAATTCATTCCCAAAATCCTCACTGACTTCAGTCCCAGCATCCCCACTGAATTTATTCCCAACATCCTCACTGACTTCCTTCCCAGCATCCCCACTGACTTTATTCCCAACATCCTCACTGACTTCATTCCCAGCATCCTCACTGACTTCGTTCCCAACAACCCCACTGACTTCATTCCCAACATCCCCACTGACTTCATTCCCAACATCGCCAACATCCTCACTGACTTCATTCCAAACATCCCTACTGACTTCATTCCCAACATAGCCACTGACTTCATTCCCAACATCCTTACTGACATCATTGCCAACATCCCCACTGACTTCATTCCCAACATCCTCACTGACTTCATTCCCAACATCCCCACTGACATCATTCCCAACATCCTCACTGACTTCATTCCCAACATCCTCACTGACTTCATTCCCAACATCCTCACTGACTTCATTCTCAACATCCAACTGACTTGATTCCCAACATCCCCATCGTCTTCATTCCCAACATTCCCACTTACTTCATTCACAACATACCCACTGACTTCATTCCGAATATCCTCAATGACTTCATTCCCAACATCCCCACTGACTTCATTCCCAACATCCTCACTGACTCCATTCCCAAAATCCCCACTGATTTCATTCCCAACATCCACTCTGACTTTATTCCCAACATCCTCACTGACTTCATTCCCAGCAACCCCACTGACTTCTTTTCCAACATCCCCACTGACTTCATTCCCAACATCATCACTGACTTCATTCCCAACATCCCCACTGACTTCACACCCAACATCCCCACTGACTTCATTCCCAACATCTCCACTGACTTCATTCCCAACATCCTCACTGACTTCATTCCCAACATCCCCACTGACTGCATTCCCAACATCCCCACTGACTTCATTCTCAACATCCCCACTGACTTCATTCCCAATATCCCCACTGACTTCATTCCCAACATCCTCACTGACTTCATTCCCAACATCCACACTGCCTTCATTCCGAACATCCACACTGACTTCATTCCCAACATCCTCACTGACCTCATTCCCAACATCCCCACTGTCTTCATTCCCAACATCCCCACTGACTTCATTCCCAACATCCTCACTGACTTCATTCCCAGCATCCCACTGACTTCATTCCCAACGTCCCCAACATCCTCAGTGCCTTCATACTCAACATCCCCACTGACTTCTTTCCAATATCCTACTGCCTTCATTCCCAACATCCCCACTGACTTCATTCCCAACATCCCCACTGACTTCATTCCCAACATCCCCACTGACTTCATTCCCAACATCGCCACTGACTTCATTCCAAACATTCCCACTTACGTCTTTCTCATCATCCCCACTGACTTCATTCCCAACAACACCACTGACTTCATTCCGAACATCCCCACTGACTTCTTTCCCAAGATCCTCACTGACTTCATTCCCAACATCCCCACTGCCTGTATTCCGAACATCCCCACTGATTTCATTTCCAACATCCTCACTGACTTCATTCCCAACATTCCCACTTACTTCATTCTCAGCATCCCCACTGACTTCATTCCCAACATCCCCACTGCCTTCATTCTCAACATCCCCACTGACTTCATTCCCAACCTCCTCACTGACTTCATTCCGAACATCCTCACTGACTTCATTCCCAACGTCCCCACTGACTTCATTCCCAATATCCTCACTGACTTCACTCCCAACATCCCCTCACTGACTTCTTTCCCAACATCCCCACTGACTTCATTCCCAACATCCCCAGTGACCGCATTCCCAACATCCCCACTGACTTCATTCCCAACATCCTCACTGACTTCATTCCCAACATCCTCACTGACTTCATTCCCAACATCCCCACTGTCTTCCTTCCCAACGTCAACACTGACTTCATTCCCCACGTCCCCACTGACTTCATTCCCAACATCCCCACTGAATGCATTCCCAACATCCTCACTGACTTCATTCCCAACATCCCCACTGACTCCATTCTCAACATCCAACTGACTTGATTCCCAACATCCCCATCGTCTGCATTCCCAACATTCCCACTGACTTCATTCACAACATACCCACTGACTTCATTCCGAATATCCTCAATGACTTCATTCCCAACATCCCCACTGACTTCATTCCCAACATCCTCACCGACTCCATTCCCAAAATCCCCACTGATTTCATTCCCAATATCCACACTGACTTCATTCCCAACATCCTCACTGACTTCATTCCCAACAACCCCACTGACTTCTTTTCCAACATCCCCACTGACTTCATTCCCAACATCATCACTGACTTCATTCCCAACATCTCCACTGACTTCACACCCAACATCCCCACTGACTTCATTCCCAACATCTCCACTGACTTCATTTCCAACATCCCCACTGTCTTCATTCCCAACATCCTTAGTGACTTCATTCCCAACATCCCCACTGAATTCATTCCCAACATCCTCACTGAGTTCATTCCCAGCATCCCCACTGACTTCATTCCCAACATCTTCACTGACGTCATTCCCAACATCCCCACTGCCTTCATTCCCAACATCCCCACTGACTTCATTCCCAACCTCCTCACTGACTTCATTCCGAACATCCTCACTGACTGCATTCCCAACGTCCCCACTGACTTCATTCCCAACGTCCCCACTGACTTCATTCCCAACATCCTCACTGACTTCATTCCCAGCATCCCCACTGACTTCCTTCCCAGCATCCTCATTGACTTCATTTCCAGCATCCTCACTTACTTCATTCCAATTATCCACACTGACTTCATTCCCAACATACCCACTGACTTCATTCCGAACATCCCCACTGACTTCATTCCTAACATCCTCAGTGACATCATTTCCATCATCCTCACTGACTTCATTCCCAACATCCCCACGGAATTCATTCCCAACATCCTCACTGACTTCATTCCCAACATTCCCACTGACTTCATTCCCAACATCCTCACTGACTTCTTTCCCAACATCCCCTCTGACTTCATTCCCAACATCCCCAGTGACTGCATTCCCAACGTCCCCACTGACTTCATTCCCAACATACTCAGTGACTTCATTTCCAACATCCTCACTGTCTTCATTCCCAAAATCCCTACTGAATTCATTCCCAACATCCTCACTGACTTCATTGCCAGCATCCCCACTGACATCATTCCCAACATCCTCACTGACTTCATTCCCAACATCCGCTCTGACTTCATTCCCAAAGACCACACTGACTTCATTCCAAACATCCCTACTGACTTCATTCCCAACATCCCTACTGACTTCATTCCCAACATCCTTACTGACTTCATTGCCAACATCCCCACTGACTTCATTCCTAACATTCTCACTGTTTTCATTCCAAACATCCTCACTGCCTTCATTCCCAACGTCCCTACTGACTTCATCCCAACATCCCCACTGTCTTCATTCACAACATCCTCACTGACTTCATTCCCAATATCCTCACTGACTTCATTCCCAACATCCCCACTGCCTTCATTCCCAACATCCCCACAGACTTCATTCCCAGCATCCTCATTGACTTCATTTCCAGCATCCTCACTTACTTCATTCCAATTATCCACACTGACTTCATTCCCAACATACCCACTGACTTCATTCCGAACATCCCCACTGACTTCATTCCTAACATCCTCAGTGACATCATTTCCATCATCCTCACTGACTTCATTCCCAACATCCCCACGGAATTCATTCCCAACATCCTCACTGACTTCATTCCCAGCATCCCCACTGAATATATTCCCAACATCCTCACTGACTTCCTTCCCAGCATCCCCACTGACTTTATTCCCAACATCCTCACTGACTTCATTCCCAGCATCCTCACTGACTTTGTTCCCAACAACACCACTGACTTCATTCCCAACATCCCCACTGACTTCATTCCCAACATCCTTACTGACATCATTGCCAACATCCCCACTGACTTCATTCTCAACATCCTCACTGACTTCATTCCCAACATCCCCACTGACATCATTCCCAACATCCTCACTGACTTCATTCCCAACATCCTCACTGACTTCATTCCCAACATCCTCACTGACTTCATTCTCAACATCCAACTGACTTGATTCCCAACATCCCCATTGTCTTCATTCCCAACATTCCCACTTACTTCATTCACAACATACCCACTGACTTCATTCCGAATATCCTCAATGACTTCATTCCCAACATCCCCACTGACTTCATTCCCAACATCCACTCTGACTTTATTCCCAACATCCTCACTGACTTCATTCCCAACAACCCCACTGACTTCTTTTCCAACATCCCCACTGACTTCATTCCCAACATCATCACTGACTTCATGCCCAACATCCCCACTGACTTCACACCCAACATCCCCACTGACTTCACTACCAACATCTCCACTGACTTCATTCCCAACATCCTCACTGACTTCATTCCCAACATCCCCACTGACGGCATTCCCAACATCCCCACTGACTTCATTCTCAACATCCCCACTGACTTCATTCCCAATATCACCACTGACTTCATTCCCAACATCCTCACTGACTTCATTCCCAACATCCACACTGCCTTCATTCCCAACATCCACACTGACTTCATTCCCAACATCCTCACTGACTTCTTTCCCAATATCCTACTGCCTTCATTCCCAGCATCCCCACTGACTTCATTCCCAACATCCCCACTGACTTCATTCCCAACATCCCCACTGACTTCATTCCCAACATCGCCACTGACTTCATTCCAAACATTCCCACTTACTTCTTTCTCATCATCCCCACTGACTTCATTCCCAACATCCTTACTGACATCATTGCCAACATCCCCACTGACTTCATTCCCAACATCCTCACTGACTTCATTCCCAACATCCCCACTGACATCATTCCCAACATCCTCACTGACTTCATTCCCAACATGCTCACTGACTTCATTCCCAACATCCTCACTGACTTCATTCTCAACATCCAACTGACTTGATTCCCAACATCCCCATCATCTTCATTCCCAACATTCCCACTTACTTCATTCACAACATACCCACTGACTTCATTCCGAATATCCTCAATGACTTCATTCCCAACATCCCCACTGACTTCATTCCCAACATCCACTCTGACTTTATTCCCAACATCCTCACTGACTTCATTCCCAACAACCCCACTGACTTCTTTTCTAACATCCCCACTGACTTCATTCCCAACATCATCACTGACTTCATTCCCAACATCCCCACTGACTTCACACCCAACAGCCCCACTGACTTCATTCCCAACATCTCCACTGACTTCATTCCCAACATCCTCACTGACTTCATTCCCAACATCCCCACTGACTGCATTCCCAACATCCCCACTGACTTCATTCCCAACATCCCCACTGACTTCATTCCCAACATACTCAGTGACTTCATTTCCAACATCCTCACTGTCTTCATTCCCAACATCCCTACTGAATTCATTCCCAACATCCTCACTGACTTCATTGCCAGCATCCCCACTGACATCATTCCCAACATCCTCACTGACTTCATTCCCAACATCCGCACTGACTTCATTCCCAAAGACCACACTGAGTTCATTCCAAATATCCCTACTGACTTCATTCCCAACATCCCTACTGACTTCATTCCCAACATCCTTACTGACTTCATTGCCAACATCCCCACTGTCTTCATTCACAACATCCTCACTGACTTCATTCCCAATATCCTCACTGACTTCATTCCCAACATCCCCACTGCCTTCATTCCCAACATCCCCACAGACTTCATTCCTAGCATCCTCATTGACTTCATTTCCAGCATCCTCACTTACTTCATTCCAATTATCCACACTGACTTCATTCCCAACATACCCACTGACTTCATTCCGAACATCCCCACTGACTTCATTCCTAACATCCTCAGTGACATCATTTCCATCATCCTCACTGACTTCATTCCCAACATCCCCACGGAATTCATTCCCAACATCCTCACTGACTTCATTCCCAGCATCCCCACTGAATATATTCCCAACATCCTCACTGACTTCCTTCCCAGCATCCCCACTGACTTTATTCCCAACATCCTCACTGACTTCATTCCCAACAACCCCACTGACTTCTTTTCCAACATCCCCACTGACTTCATTCCCAACATCATCACTGACTTCATTCCCAATATCTCCACTGACTTCACACCCAACATCCCCACTGACTTCATTCCCAACATCTCCACTGACTTCATTTCCAACATCCCCACTGTCTTCATTCCCAACATCCTTAGTGACTTCATTCCCAACATCCCCACTGAATTCATTCCCAACATCCTCACTGAGTTCATTCCCAGCATCCCCACTGACTTCATTCCCAACATCTTCACTGACTTCATTCCCAACATCCCCACTGCCTTCATTCCCAACATCCCCACTGACTTCATTCCCAACCTCCTCACTGACTTCATTCCGAACATCCTCACTGACTGCATTCCCAACGTCCCCACTGACTTCATTCCCAACGTCCCCACTGACTTCATTCCCAACATCCTCACTGACTTCATTCCCAGCATCCCCACTGACTTCCTTCCCAGCATCCTCATTGACTTCATTTCCAGCATCCTCACTTACTTCATTCCAATTATCCACACTGACTTCATTCCCAACATACCCACTGACTTCATTCCGAACATCCCCACTGACTTCATTCCTAACATCCTCAGTGACATCATTTCCATCATCCTCACTGACTTCATTCCCAACATCCCCACGGAATTCATTCCCAACATCCTCACTGACTTCATTCCCAACATTCCCACTGACTTCATTCCCAACATCCTCACTGACTTCTTTCCCAACATCCCCTCTGACTTCATTCCCAACATCCCCAGTGACTGCATTCCCAACGTCCCCACTGACTTCATTCCCAACATCCTCACTGACTTCATTCCCAACATCCCCACTGACTTCATTCCCAACATACTCAGTGACTTCATTTCCAACATCCTCACTGTCTTCATTCCCAAAATCCCTACTGAATTCATTCCCAACATCCTCACTGACTTCATTGCCAGCATCCCCACTGACATCATTCCCAACATCCTCACTGACTTCATTCCCAACATCCGCACTGACTTCATTCCCAAAGACCACACTGACTTCATTCCAAACATCCCTACTGACTTCATTCCCAACATCCCTACTGACTTCATTCCCAACATCCTTACTGACTTCATTGGCAACATCCCCACTGACTTCATTCCTAACATTCTCACTGTTTTCATTCCAAACATCCTCACTGCCTTCATTCCCAACGTCCCTACTGACTTCATCCCAACATCCCCACTGTCTTCATTCACAACATCCTCACTGACTTCATTCCCAATATCCTCACTGACTTCATTCCCAACATCCCCACTGCCTTCATTCCCAACATCCCCACAGACTTCATTCCCAGCATCCTCATTGACTTCATTTCCAGCATCCTCACTTACTTCATTCCAATTATCCACACTGACTTCATTCCCAACATACCCACTGACTTCATTCCGAACATCCCCACTGACTTCATTCCTAACATCCTCAGTGACATCATTTCCATCATCCTCACTGACTTCATTCCCAACATCCCCACGGAATTCATTCCCAACATCCTCACTGACTTCATTCCCAGCATCCCCACTGAATATATTCCCAACATCCTCACTGACTTCCTTCCCAGCATCCCCACTGACTTTATTCCCAACATCCTCACTGACTTCATTCCCAGCATCCTCACTGACTTTGTTCCCAACAACACCACTGACTTCATTCCCAACATCCCCACTGACTTCATTCCCAACATCCTTACTGACATCATTGCCAACATCCCTACTGACTTCATTCTCAACATCCTCACTGACTTCATTCCCAACATCCCCACTGACATCATTCCCAACATCCTCACTGACTTCATTCCCAACATCCTCACTGACTTGATTCCCAACATCCCCATTGTCTTCATTCCCAACATTCCCACTTACTTCATTCACAACATACCCACTGACTTCATTCCGAATATCCTCAATGACTTCATTCCCAACATCCCCACTGACTTCATTCCCAACATCCACTCTGACTTTATTCCCAACATCCTCACTGACTTCATTCCCAACAACCCCACTGACTTCTTTTCCAACATCCCCACTGACTTCATTCCCAACATCATCACTGACTTCATGCCCAACATCCACACTGACTTCACACCCAACATCCCCACTGACTTCACTCCCAACATCTCCACTGACTTCATTCCCAACATCCTCACTGACTTCATTCCCAACATCCCCACTGACGGCATTCCCAACATCCCCACTGACTTCATTCTCAACATCCCCACTGACTTCATTCCCAATATCCCCACTGACTTCATTCCCAACATCCTCACTGACTTCATTCCCAACATCCACACTGCCTTCATTCCCAACATCCACACTGACTTCATTCCCAACATCCTCACTGACTTCTTTCCCAATATCCTACTGCCTTCATTCCCAGCATCCCCACTGACTTCATTCCCAACATCCCCACTGACTTCATTCCCAACATCCCCACTGACTTCATTCCCAACATCGCCACTGACTTCATTCCAAACATTCCCACTTACTTCTTTCTCATCATCCCCACTGACTTCATTCCCAACATCCTTACTGACATCATTGCCAACATCCCCACTGACTTCATTCCCAACATCCTCACTGACTTCATTCCCAACATCCCCACTGACATCATTCCCAACATCCTCACTGACTTCATTCCCAACATCCTCACTGACTTCGTTCCCAACATCCTCACTGACTTCATTCTCAACATCCAACTGACTTGATTCCCAACATCCCCATCATCTTCATTCCCAACATTCCCACTTACTTCATTCACAACATACCCACTGACTTCATTCCGAATATCCTCAATGACTTCATTCCCAACATCCCCACTGACTTCATTCCCAACATCCACTCTGACTTTATTCCCAACATCCTCACTGACTTCATTCCCAACAACCCCACTGACTTCTTTTCCAACATCCCCACTGACTTCATTCCCAACATCATCACTGACTTCATTCCCAACATCCCCACTGACTTCACACCCAACAGCCCCACTGACTTCATTCCCAACATCTCCACTGACTTCATTCCCAACATCCTCACTGACTTCATTCCCAACATCCCCACTGACTGCATTCCCAACATCCCCACTGACTTCATTCCCAACATCCCCACTGACTTCATTCCCAACATACTCAGTGACTTCATTTCCAACATCCTCACTGTCTTCATTCCCAACATCCCTACTGAATTCATTCCCAACATCCTCACTGACTTCATTGCCAGCATCCCCACTGACATCATTCCCAACATCCTCACTGACTTCATTCCCAACATCCGCACTGACTTCATTCCCAAAGACCACACTGACTTCATTCCAAATATCCCTACTGACTTCATTCCCAACATCCCTACTGACTTCATTCCCAACATCCTTACTGACTTCATTGCCAACATCCCCACTGTCTTCATTCACAACATCCTCACTGACTTCATTCCCAATATCCTCACTGACTTCATTCCCAACATCCCCACTGCCTTCATTCCCAACATCCCCACAGACTTCATTCCTAGCATCCTCATTGACTTCATTTCCAGCATCCTCACTTACTTCATTCCAATTATCCACACTGACTTCATTCCCAACATACCCACTGACTTCATTCCGAACATCCCCACTGACTTCATTCCTAACATCCTCAGTGACATCATTTCCATCATCCTCACTGACTTCATTCCCAACATCCCCACGGAATTCATTCCCAACATCCTCACTGACTTCATTCCCAGCATCCCCACTGAATATATTCCCAACATCCTCACTGACTTCCTTCCCAGCATCCCCACTGACTTTATTCCCAACATCCTCACTGACTTCATTCCCAACAACCCCACTGACTTCTTTTCCAACATCCCCACTGACTTCATTCCCAACATCATCACTGACTTCATTCCCAATATCTCCACTGACTTCACACCCAACATCCCCACTGACTTCATTCCCAACATCTCCACTGACTTCATTTCCAACATCCCCACTGTCTTCATTCCCAACATCCTTAGTGACTTCATTCCCAACATCCCCACTGAATTCATTCCCAACATCCTCACTGAGTTCATTCCCAGCATCCCCACTGACTTCATTCCCAACATCTTCACTGACTTCATTCCCAACATCCCCACTGCCTTCATTCCCAACATCCCCACTGACTTCATTCCCAACCTCCTCACTGACTTCATTCCGAACATCCTCACTGACTGCATTCCCAACGTCCCCACTGACTTCATTCCCAACGTCCCCACTGACTTCATTCCCAACATCCTCACTGACTTCATTCCCAGCATCCCCACTGACTTCCTTCCCAGCATCCTCATTGACTTCATTTCCAGCATCCTCACTTACTTCATTCCAATTATCCACACTGACTTCATTCCCAACATACCCACTGACTTCATTCCGAACATCCCCACTGACTTCATTCCTAACATCCTCAGTGACATCATTTCCATCATCCTCACTGACTTCATTCCCAACATCCCCACGGAATTCATTCCCAACATCCTCACTGACTTCATTCCCAACATTCCCACTGACTTCATTCCCAACATCCTCACTGACTTCTTTCCCAACATCCCCTCTGACTTCATTCCCAACATCCCCAGTGACTGCATTCCCAACGTCCCCACTGACTTCATTCCCAACATCCTCACTGACTTCATTCCCAACATCCCCACTGACTTCATTCCCAACATACTCAGTGACTTCATTTCCAACATCCTCACTGTCTTCATTCCCAAAATCCCTACTGAATTCATTCCCAACATCCTCACTGACTTCATTGCCAGCATCCCCACTGACATCATTCCCAACATCCTCACTGACTTCATTCCCAACATCCGCACTGACTTCATTCCCAAAGACCACACTGACTTCATTCCAAACATCCCTACTGACTTCATTCCCAACATCCCTACTGACTTCATTCCCAACATCCTTACTGACTTCATTGCCAACATCCCCACTGACTTCATTCCTAACATTCTCACTGTTTTCATTCCAAACATCCTCACTGCCTTCATTCCCAACGTCCCTACTGACTTCATCCCAACATCCCCACTGTCTTCATTCACAACATCCTCACTGACTTCATTCCCAATATCCTCACTGACTTCATTCCCAACATCCCCACTGCCTTCATTCCCAACATCCCCACAGACTTCATTCCCAGCATCCTCATTGACTTCATTTCCAGCATCCTCACTTACTTCATTCCAATTATCCACACTGACTTCATTCCCAACATACCCACTGACTTCATTCCGAACATCCCCACTGACTTCATTCCTAACATCCTCAGTGACATCATTTCCATCATCCTCACTGACTTCATTCCCAACATCCCCACGGAATTCATTCCCAACATCCTCACTGACTTCATTCCCAGCATCCCCACTGAATATATTCCCAACATCCTCACTGACTTCCTTCCCAGCATCCCCACTGACTTTATTCCCAACATCCTCACTGACTTCATTCCCAGCATCCTCACTGACTTTGTTCCCAACAACACCACTGACTTCATTCCCAACATCCCCACTGACTTCATTCCCAACATCCTTACTGACATCATTGCCAACATCCCCACTGACTTCATTCTCAACATCCTCACTGACTTCATTCCCAACATCCCCACTGACATCATTCCCAACATCCTCACTGACTTCATTCCCAACATCCTCACTGACTTCATTCCCAACATCCTCACTGACTTCATTCTCAACATCCAACTGACTTGATTCCCAACATCCCCATTGTCTTCATTCCCAACATTCCCACTTACTTCATTCACAACATACCCACTGACTTCATTCCGAATATCCTCAATGACTTCATTCCCAACATCCCCACTGACTTCATTCCCAACATCCACTCTGACTTTATTCCCAACATCCTCACTGACTTCATTCCCAACAACCCCACTGACTTCTTTTCCAACATCCCCACTGACTTCATTCCCAACATCATCACTGACTTCATGCCCAACATCCCCACTGACTTCACACCCAACATCCCCACTGACTTCACTCCCAACATCTCCACTGACTTCATTCCCAACATCCTCACTGACTTCATTCCCAACATCCCCACTGACGGCATTCCCAACATCCCCACTGACTTCATTCTCAACATCCCCACTGACTTCATTCCCAATATCCCCACTGACTTCATTCCCAACATCCTCACTGACTTCATTCCCAACATCCACACTGCCTTCATTCCCAACATCCACACTGACTTCATTCCCAACATCCTCACTGACTTCTTTCCCAATATCCTACTGCCTTCATTCCCAGCATCCCCACTGACTTCATTCCCAACATCCCCACTGACTTCATTCCCAACATCCCCACTGACTTCATTCCCAACATCGCCACTGACTTCATTCCAAACATTCCCACTTACTTCTTTCTCATCATCCCCACTGACTTCATTCCCAACATCCTTACTGACATCATTGCTAACATCCCCACTGACTTCATTCCCAACATCCTCACTGACTTCATTCCCAACATCCCCACTGACATCATTCCCAACATCCTCACTGACTTCATTCCCAACATCCTCACTGACTTCATTCCCAACATCCTCACTGACTTCATTCTCAACATCCAACTGACTTGATTCCCAACATCCCCATCATCTTCATTCCCAACATTCCCACTTACTTCATTCACAACATACCCACTGACTTCATTCCGAATATCCTCAATGACTTCATTCCCAACATCCCCACTGACTTCATTCCCAACATCCACTCTGACTTTATTCCCAACATCCTCACTGACTTCATTCCCAACAACCCCACTGACTTCTTTTCCAACATCCCCACTGACTTCATTCCCAACATCATCACTGACTTCATTCCCAACATCCCCACTGACTTCACACCCAACAGCCCCACTGACTTCATTCCCAACATCTCCACTGACTTCATTCCCAACATCCTCACTGACTTCATTCCCAACATCCCCACTGACTGCATTCCCAACATCCCCACTGACTTCATTCCCAACATCCCCACTGACTTCATTCCCAACATACTCAGTGACTTCATTTCCAACATCCTCACTGTCTTCATTCCCAACATCCCTACTGAATTCATTCCCAACATCCTCACTGACTTCATTGCCAGCATCCCCACTGACATCATTCCCAACATCCTCACTGACTTCATTCCCAACATCCGCACTGACTTCATTCCCAAAGACCACACTGACTTCATTCCAAACATCCCTACTGACTTCATTCCCAACATCCCTACTGACTTCATTCCCAACATCCTTACTGACTTCATTGGCAACATCCCCACTGACTTCATTCCTAACATTCTCACTGTTTTCATTCCAAACATCCTCACTGCCTTCATTCCCAACGTCCCTACTGACTTCATCCCAACATCCCCACTGTCTTCATTCACAACATCCTCACTGACTTCATTCCCAATATCCTCACTGACTTCATTCCCAACATCCCCACTGCCTTCATTCCCAACATCCCCACAGACTTCATTCCTAGCATCCTCATTGACTTCATTTCCAGCATCCTCACTTACTTCATTCCAATTATCCACACTGACTTCATTCCCAACATACCCACTGACTTCATTCCGAACATCCCCACTGACTTCATTCCTAACATCCTCAGTGACATCATTTCCATCATCCTCACTGACTTCATTCCCAACATCCCCACGGAATTCATTCCCAACATCCTCACTGACTTCATTCCCAGCATCCCCACTGAATATATTCCCAACATCCTCACTGACTTCCTTCCCAGCATCCCCACTGACTTTATTCCCAACATCCTCACTGACTTCATTCCCAGCATCCTCACTGACTTCGTTCCCAACAACCCCACTGACTTCATTCCGAACATCCCCACTGACTTCATTCCCAACATCCTTACTGACATCATTGCCAACATCCCCACTGACTTCATTCTCAACATCCTCACTGACTTCATTCCCAACATCCCCACTGACATCATTCCCAACATCCTCACTGACTTCATTCCCAACATCCTCACTGACTTCATTCCCAACATCCTCACTGACTTCATTCTCAACATCCAACTGACTTGATTCCCAACATCCCCATTGTCTTCATTCCCAACATTCCCACTTACTTCATTCACAACATACCCACTGACTTCATTCCGAATATCCTCAATGACTTCATTCCCAACATCCCCACTGACTTCATTCCCAACATCCACTCTGACTTTATTCCCAACATCCTCACTGACTTCATTCCCAACAACCCCACTGACTTCTTTTCCAACATCCCCACTGACTTCATTCCCAACAACATCACTGACTTCATGCCCAACATCCCCACTGACTTCACACCCAACATCCCCACTGACTTCACTCCGAACATCTCCACTGACTTCATTCCCAACATCCTCACTGACTTCATTCCCAACATCCCCACTGACTGCATTCCCAACATCCCCACTGACTTCATTCTCAACATCCCCACTGACTTCATTCCCAATATCCCCACTGACTTCATTCCCAACATCCTCACTGACTTCATTCCCAACATCCACACTGCCTTCATTCCCAACATCCACACTGACTTCATTCCCAACATCCTCACTGACTTCTTTCCCAATATCCTACTGCCTTCATTCCCAGCATCCCCACTGACTTCATTCCCAACATCCCCACTGACTTCATTCCCAACATCCCCACTGACTTCATTCCCAACATCGCCACTGACTTCATTCCAAACATTCCCACTTACTTCTTTCTCATCATCCCCACTGACTTCATTCCCAACATCCTTACTGACATCATTGCCAACATCCCCACTGACTTCATTCCCAACATCCTCACTGACTTCATTCCCAACATCCCCACTGACATCATTCCCAACATCCTCACTGACATCATTCCCAACATCCTCACTGACTTCATTCCCAACATCCGCACTGACTTCATTCCCAAAGACCACACTGACTTCATTCCAAACATCCCTACTGACTTCATTCCCAACATCCCTACTGACTTCATTCCCAACATCCTTACTGACTTCATTGCCAACATCCCCACTGACTTCATTCCTAACATTCTCACTGTTTTCATTCCAAACATCCTCACTGCCTTCATTCCCAACGTCCCTACTGACTTCATCCCAACATCCCCACTGTCTTCATTCACAACATCCTCACTGACTTCATTCCCAATATCCTCACTGACTTCATTCCCAACATCCCCACTGCCTTCATTCCCAACATCCCCACAGACTTCATTCCTAGCATCCTCATTGACTTCATTTCCAGCATCCTCACTTACTTCATTCCAATTATCCACACTGACTTCATTCCCAACATACCCACTGACTTCATTCCGAACATCCCCACTGACTTCATTCCTAACATCCTCAGTGACATCATTTCCATCATCCTCACTGACTTCATTGCCAACATCCCCACGGAATTCATTCCCAACATCCTCACTGACTTCATTCCCAGCATCCCCACTGAATATATTCCCAACATCCTCACTGACTTCCTTCCCAGCATCCCCACTGACTTTATTCCCAACATCCTCACTGACTTCATTCCCAGCATCCTCACTGACTTCGTTCCCAACAACCCCACTGACTTCATTCCGAACATCCCCACTGACTTCATTCCCAACATCCTTACTGACATCATTGCCAACATCCCCACTGACTTGATTCTCAACATCCTCACTGACTTCATTCCCAACATCCCCACTGACATCATTCCCAACATCCTCACTGACTTCATTCTCAACATCCTCACTGACTTCATTCCCAACATCCTCACTGACTTCATTCTGAACATCCAACTGACTTGATTCCCAACATCCCCATTGTCTTCATTCCCAACATTCCCACTTACTTCATTCACAACATACCCACTGACTTCATTCCGAATATCCTCAATGACTTCATTCCCAACATCCCCACTGACTTCATTCCCAACATCCACTCTGACTTTATTCCCAACATCCTCACTGACTTCATTCCCAACAACCCCACTGACTTCTTTTCCAACATCCCCACTGACTTCATTCCCAACAACATCACTGACTTCATGCCCAACATCCCCACTGACTTCACACCCAACATCCCCACTGACTTCACTCCCAACATCTCCACTGACTTCATTCCCAACATCCTCACTGACTTCATTCCCAACATCCCCACTGACTGCATTCCCAACATCCCCACTGACTTCATTCTCAACATCCCCACTGACTTCATTCCCAATATCCCCACTGACTTCATTCCCAACATCCTCACTGACTTCATTCCCAACATCCACACTGCCTTCATTCCCAACATCCACACTGACTTCATTCCCAACATCCTCACTGACTTCTTTCCCAATATCCTACTGCCTTCATTCCCAGCATCCCCACTGACTTCATTCCCAACATCCCCACTGACTTCATTCCCAACATCCCCACTGACTTCATTCCCAACATCGCCACTGACTTCATTCCAAACATTCCCACTTACTTCTTTCTCATCATCCCCACTGACTTCATTCCCAACATCCTTACTGACATAATTGCCAACATCCCCACTGACTTCATTCCCAACATCCTCACTGACTTCATTCCCAACATCCCCACTGACATCATTCCCAACATCCTCACTGACTTCATTCCCAACATCCTCACTGACTTCATTCCCAACATCCTCACTGACTTCATTCTCAACATCCAACTGACTTGATTCCCAACATCCCCATCATCTTCATTCCCAACATTCCCACTTACTTCATTCACAACATACCCACTGACTTCATTCCGAATATCCTCAATGACTTCATTCCCAACATCCCCACTGACTTCATTCCCAACATCCACTCTGACTTTATTCCCAACATCCTCACTGACTTCATTCCCAACAACCCCACTGACTTCTTTTCCAACATCCCCACTGACTTCATTCCCAACATCATCACTGACTTCATTCCCAACATCCCCACTGACTTCACACCCAACAGCCCCACTGACTTCATTCCCAACATCTCCACTGACTTCATTCCCAACATCCTCACTGACTTCATTCCCAGCATCCCCACTGACTTCATTCCCAACGTCCCCAACATCCTCAGTGCCTTCATACTCAACATCCCCACTGACTTCTTTCCCAATATCCTACTGCCTTCATTCCCAGCATCCCCACTGACTTCATTCCCAACATCCCCACTGACTTCATTCGCAACATCCCCACTGACTTCATTCCCAAATTCGCCACTGACTTCATTCCAAACATTCCCACTTACTTCTTTCTCATCATCCCCACTGACTTCATTCCCAACAACACCACTGACTTCATTCCGAACATCCCCACTGACTTCATTCCCAAGATCCTCACTGACTTCATTCCCAACATCCCCACTGCCTTTATTCCAAACATCCCCACTGACTTCATTTCCAACATCCTCACTGACTTCATTCCCAACATTCCCACTTACTTCATTCTCAACATCCCCACTGACTTCATTGCCAACATCTCCACTGACTTCATTCCTAACATCCCCACTGACTTCATTCCCAACATCCTCAGTGAATTCTTTCCCAACATCCCCACTGAATTCATTCCCAACATCCTCACTGAGTTCATTCCCAGCATCCCCACTGACTTCATTCCCAACATCCTCACTGACTTCATTCCCAACATCCTCACTGACTTCATTCCCAACATCCCCACTGTCTTCCTTCCCAACGTCCACACTGACTTCATTCCCAACGTCCCCACTGACTTCATTCCCAACATTCCCACTGAATTCATTCCCAACATCCTCACTGACTTCATTCCCAACATCCCCACTGACTTCATTCTCAACATCCAACTGACTTGATTCCCAACATCCCCATCGTCTGCATTCCCAACATTCCCACTGACTTCATTCACAACATACCCACTGACTTCATTCCGAATATCCTCAATGACTTCATTCCCAACATCCCCACTGACTTCATTCCCAACATCCTCACTGACTCCATTCCCAAAATCCCCACTGATTTCATTCCCAATATCCACACTGACTTCATTCCCAACATCCTCACTGACTTCATTCCCAACAACCCCACTGACTTCTTTTCCAACATCCCCACTGACTTCATTCCCAACATCATCACTGACTTCATTCCCAATATCTCCACTGACTTCACACCCAACATCCCCACTGACTTCATTCCCAACATCTCCACTGACTTCATTTCCAACATCCCCACTGTCTTCATTCCCAACATCCTCAGTGACTTCATTCCCAACATCCCCACTGAATTCATTCCCAACATCCTCACTGAGTTCATTCCCAGCATCCCCACTGACTTCATTCCCAACATCTTCACTGACTTCATTCCCAATATCCCCACTGCCTTCATTCCCAACATCCCCACTGACTTCATTCCCAACCTCCTCACTGACTTCATTCCGAACATCCTCACTGACTGCATTCCCAACGTCCCCACTGACTTCATTCCCAACGTCCCCAACATCCTCAGTGCCTTCATACTCAACATCCCCACTGACTTCTTTCCCAATATCCTCACTGACTTCATTCCCAACATCCTCACTGACTTCATTCCCAATATCCTACTGCCTTCATTCCCAGCATCCCCACTGACTTCATTCCCAACATCCCCACTGACTTCATTCCCAACCTCCCCACTGACTTCATTCCCAACATCGCCACTGACTTCATTCCAAACATTCCCACTTACTTCTTTCACATCATCCCCACTGACTTCATTCCCAACATCCTTACTGACATCATTGCCAACATCCCCACTGACTTCATTCCCAACATCCTCACTGACTCCATTCCCAAAATCCCCATGGATTTCATTCCCAATATCCACACTGACTTCATTCCCAACATCCTCACTGACTTCATTCCCAACAACCCCACTGACTTCTTTTCCAACATCCCCACTGACTTCATTCCCAACATCATCACTGACTTCATTCCCAATATCTCCACTGACTTCACACCCAACATCCCCACTGACTTCATTCCCAACATCTCCACTGACTTCATTTCCAACATCCCCACTGTCTTCATTCCCAACATCCTCAGTGACTTCATTCCCAACATCCCAACTGAATTCATTCACAACATCCTCACTGAGTTCATTCCCAGCATCCCCACTGACTTCATTCCCAACATCTTCACGGACTTCATTCCCAACATCCCCACTTCCTTCATTCCCAACATCCCCACTGACTTCATTCCCAACCTCCTCACTGACTTCATTCCGAACATCCTCACTGACTGCATTCCCAACGTCCCCACTGACTTCATTCCCAACGTCCCCAACATCCTCAGTGCCTTCATACTCAACATCCCCACTGACTTCTTTCCCAATATCCTACTGCCTTCATTCCCAGCATCCCCACTGACTTCATTCCCAACATCCCCACTGACTTCATTCCCAACATCCCCACTGACTTCATTCCCAACATCGCCACTGACTTCATTCCAAACATTCCCACTTACTTCTTTCTCATCATCCCCACTGACTTCATTCCCAACATCCTTACTGACATCATTGCCAACATCCCCACTGACTTCATTCCCAACATCCTCACTGACTTCATTCCCAACATCCCCACTGACATCATTCCCAACATCCTCACTGACTTCATTCCCAACATCCTCACTGACTTCATTCCCAACATCCTCACTGACTTCATTCTCAACATCCAACTGACTTGATTCCCAACATCCCCATCGTCTTCATTCCCAACATTCCCACTTACTTTATTCACAACAAACCCACTGACTTCATTCCGAATATCCTCAATGACTTCATTCCCAACATCCCACCTGACTTCATTCCCAACATCCACTCTGACTTTATTCCCAACATCCTCACTGACTTCATTCTCAACAACCCCACTGACTTCTTTTCCAACATCCCCACTGACTTCATTCCCAACATCATCACTGACTTCATTCCCAACATCCCCACTGACTTCACACCCAACAGCCCCACTGACTTCATTCCCAACATCTCCACTGACTTCATTCCCAACATCCTCACTGACTTCATTCCCAACATCCCCACTGACTGCATTCCCAACATCCCCACTGACTTCATTCTCAACATCCCCACTGACTTCATTCCCAATATCCCCATGACTTCATTCCCAACATCATCACTGACTTCATTCCCAACATCCACACTGCCTTCATTCACAACATCCACACTGACTTCATTCCCAACATCCTCACTGACCTCATTCCCAACATCCCCACTGTCTTCATTCCCAACATCCCCACTGACTTCATTCCCAACATCCTCACTGACTTCATTCCCAGCATCCCCACTGACTTCATTCCCAACGTCCCCAACATCCTCAGTGCCTTCATACTCAACATTCCCACTGACTTCTTTCCCAATATCCTACTGCCTTCATTCCCAGCATCCCCACTGACTTCATTCCCAACATCCCCACTGACTTCATTCCCAACATCCCCACTGACTTCATTCCCAACATCGCCACTGACTTCATTCCAAACATTCCCACTTACTTCTTTCTCATCATCCCCACTGACTTCATTCCCAACAGCACCACTGACTTCATTCCGAACATCCCCACTGACTTCATTCCCAAGATCCTCACTGACTTCATTCCCAACATCCCCACTGCCTTTATTCCGAACATCCCCACTGACTTCATTTCCAACATCCTCACTGACTTCATTCCCAACATTCCCACTTACTTCATTCCCAACATCCCCACTGACTTCATTGCCAAAATCTCCACTGACTTGATTCCTAACATCCCCACTGACTTCATTTCCAACATCCTCACTGACTTCATTCCCAACAACCCCACTGACTTCTTTTCCAACATCCCCACTGACTTCATTCCCAACAACATCACTGACTTCATTCCCAATATCTCCACTGACTTCACACCCAACATCCCCACTGACTTCATTCCCAACATCTCCACTGACTTCATTTCCAACATCCCCACTGTCTTCATTCCCAACATCCTCAGTGACTTCATTCCCAACATTCCCACTGAATTCATTCCCAACATCCTCACTGAGTTCATTCCCAGCATCCCCACTGACTTCATTCCCAACATCTTCACTGACTTCATTCCCAACATCCCCACTGCCTTCATTCCCAACATCCCCACTGACTTCATTTCCAACCTCCTCACTGACTTCATTCCGAACATCCTCACTGACTGCATTCCAAACGTCCCCACTGACTTCATTCCCAACGTCCCCACTGACTTCATTCCCAACATCCTCACTGACTTCATTCCCAGCATCCCCACTGACTTCCTTCCCAACGTCCACACTGACTTCATTCCCAACACCCTCACTGATTTCATTCCAAACATCCCCACTGGCTTCATTCCCAATATCCTCACTGACTTCACTCCCAACATCCCCACTGACTTCATTCCCAACATCCTCACTGACTTCATTCCCAACATTCCCACTGACTTCATTCCCAACATCCTCACTGACTTCTTTCCCAACATCCCCTCTGACTTCATTCCCAACATCCCCAGTGACTGCATTCCCAACGTCCCCACTGACTTCATTCCCAACATCCTCACTGACTTCATTCCCAACATCCCCACTGACTTCATTCCCAACATCCTCAGTGACTTCATTTCCAACATCCTCACTGTCTTCATTCCCAACATTCCTACTGAATTCATTCCCAACATCCTCACTGACTTCATTGCCAGCATCCCCACTGACATCATTCCCAACATCCTCACTGACTTCATTCCCAACATCCGCACTGACTTCATTCCCAAAGACCACACTGACTTCATTACAAAGATCCCTATTGACTTCATTCCCAACATCCCCAACATCCTCACTGACTTCATTCCAAACATCCCTACTGACTTCATTCCCAACATCCCTACTGACTTCATTCCCAACATCCTTACTGACTTCATTGCCAACATCCCCACTGACTTCATTCCTAACATTCTCACTGTTTTCATTCCAAACATCCTCACTGCCTTCATTCCCAACGTCCCCACTGACTTCATCCCAACATCCCCACTGTCTTCATTCACAACATCCTCACTGACTTCATTCCCAATATCCTCACTGACTTCATTCCCAACATCCCCACTGCCTTCATTCCCAACATCCCCACAGACTTCATTCCCAGCATCCTCATTGACTTCATTTCCAGCATCCTCACTTACTTCATTCCAATTATCCACACTGACTTCATTCCCAACATACCCACTGACTTCATTCCCAACAACACCACTGACTTCATTCCGAACATCCCCACTGACTTCATTCCCAAGATCCTCACTGACTTCATTCCCAACATCCCCACTGCCTTTATTCCGAACATCCCCACTGACTTCATATCCCAACATCCTCAGTGACATCATTTCCATCAACCTCACTGACTTCATTCCCAACATCCCCACGGAATTCATTCCCAACATCCTCACTGACTTCATTCCCAGCATCCCCACTGAGTTTATTCCAAACATCCTCACTGACTTCCTTCCCAGCATCCCCACTGACTTTATTCCCAACATCCTCACTGACTTCATTCCCAGCATCCTCACTGACTTCGTTCCCAACAACCCCACTGACTTCATTCCCAACATCCCCACTGACTTCATTCCCAACATCGCCAACATCCTCACTGACTTCATTCCAAACATCCCTACTGACTTCATTCCCAATATACCCACTGACTTCATTCCCAACATCCTTACTGACATCATTGCCAACATCCCCACTGACTTCATTCCCAACATCCTCACTGACTTCATTCCCAACATCCCCACTGACATCATTCCCAACATCCTCACTGACTTCATTCCCAACATCCTCACTGACTTCATTCCCAACATCCTCACTGACTTCATTCTCAACATCCAACTGACTTGATTCCCAACATCCCCATCGTCTTCATTCCCAACATTCCCACTTACTTCATTCACAACATACCCACTGACTTCATTCCGAATATCCTCAATGACTTCATTCCCAACATCCCCACTGACTTCATTCCCAACAACCCCACTGACTTCTTTTCCAACATCCCCACTGACTTCATTCCGAACATCATCACTGACTTCATTCCCAACATCCCCACTGACTTCACACCCAACATCCCCACTGACTTCATTCCCAACATCTCCACTGACTTCATTCCCAACATTCTCACTGACTTCATTCCCAACATCCCCACTGACTGCATTCCCAACATCCCCACTGACTTCATTCTCAACATCCCCACTGACTTCATTCCCAATATCCCCACTGACTTCATTTCCAACATCCTCACTGACTTCATTCCCAACATCCACACTGCCTTCATTCCCAACATCCACACTGACTTCATTTCCAACATCCTCACTGACCTCATTCCCAACATCCCTACTGTCTTCATTCCCAACATCCCCACTGACTTCATTCCCAACATCCTCACTGACTTCATTCCCAACATCCCCACTGTCTTCCTTCCCAACGTCCACACTGACTTCATTCCCAACGTCCCCACTGACTTCATTCCCAACATCCCCACTGAATTCATTCCCAACATCCTCACTGACTTCATTCCCAACATCCCCACTGACTTCATTCTCAACATCCAACTGACTTGATTCCCAACATCCCCATCGTCTGCATTCCCAACATTCCCACTGACTTCATTCACAACATACCCACTGACTTCATTCCGAATATCCTCAATGACTTCATTCCCAACATCCCCACTGACTTCATTCCCAACATCCTCACTGACTCCATTCCCAAAATCCCCACTGATTTCATTCCCAATATCCACACTGACTTCATTCCCAACATCCTCACTGACTTCATTCCCAACAACCCCACTGACTTCTTTTCCAACATCCCCACTGACATCTTTCCCAACATCATCACTGACTTCATTCCCAATATCTCCACTGACTTCACACCCAACATCCCCACTGACTTCATTCCCAACATCTCCACTGACTTCATTTCCAACATCCCCACTGTCTTCATTCCCAACATCCTCAGTGACTTCATTCCCAACATCCCCACTGAATTCATTCCCAACATCCTCACTGAGTTCATTCCCAGCATCCCCACTGACTTCATTCCCAACATCTTCACTGACTTCATTCCCAACATCCCCAATGCCTTCATTCCCAACATCCCCACTGACTTCATTCCCAACCTCCTCACTGACTTCATTCCGAACATCCTCACTGACTGCATTCCCAACGTCCCCACTGACTTCATTCCCAACGTCCCCACTGACTTCATTCCCAACATCCTCACTGACTTCATTCCCAGCATCCCCACTGACTTTCTTCCCAACGTCCACACTGACTTCATTCCCAACACCCTCACTGACTTCATTCCAAACATCCCCACTGGCTTCATTCCCAACATCCCCAGTGACTGCATTCCCAACGTCCCCACTGACTTCATTCCCAACATCCTCACTGACTTCATTCCCAACATCCCCACTGACTTCATTCCCAACATCCTCAGTGACTTCATTTCCAACATCCTCACTGTCTTCATTCCCAACAACCCTACTGAATTCATTCCCAACATCCTCACTGACTTCATTGCCAGCATCCCCACTGACATCATTCCCAACATCCTCACTGACTTCATTCCCAACATCCGCACTGACTTCATTCCCAAAGACCACACTGACTTCATTACAAACATCCCTATTGACTTCATTCCCAACATCCCCAACATCCTCACTGACTTCATTCCAAACATCCCTACTGACTTCATTCCCAACATCCCTACTGACTTCATTCCCAACATCCTTACTGACTTCATTGCCAACATCCCCACTGACTTCATTCCTAACATTCTCACTGTTTTCATTCCAAACATCCTCACTGCCTTCATTCCCAACGTCCCCACTGACTTCATCCCAACATCCCCACTGTCTTCATTCACAACATCCTCACTGACTTCATTCCCAATATCCTCACTGACTTCATTCCCAACATCCCCACTGCCTTCATTCCCAACATCCCCACAGACTTCATTCCCAGCATCCTCATTGACTTCATTTCCAGCATCCTCACTTACTTCATTCCAATTATCCACACTGACTTCATTCCCAACATACCCACTGACTTCATTCCCAACAACACCACTGACTTCATTCCGAACATCCCCACTGACTTCATTCCCAAGATCCTCACTGACTTCATTCCCAACATCCCCACTGCCTTTATTCCGAACATCCCCACTGACTTCATATCCCAACATCCTCAGTGACATCATTTCCATCAACCTCACTGACTTCATTCCCAACATCCCCACGGAATTCATTCCCAACATCCTCACTGACTTCATTCCCAGCATCCCCACTGAATTTATTCCCAACATCCTCACTGACTTCCTTCCCAGCATCCCCACTGACTTTATTCCCAACATCCTCACTGACTTCATTCCCAGCATCCTCACTGACTTCGTTCACAACAACCCCACTGACTTCATTCCCAACATCCCCACTGACTTCATTCCCAACATCGCCAACATCCTCACTGACTTCATTCCAAACATCCCTACTGACTTCATTCCCAACATACCCACTGACTTCATTCCCAACATCCTTACTGACATCATTGCCAACATCCCCACTGACTTCATACCAACATCCTCACTGACTTCATTCCCAACATCCCCACTGACATCATTCCCAACATCCTCACTGACTTCATTCCCAACATCCTCACTGACTTCATTCCCAACATCCTCACTGACTTCATTCTCAACAACCAACTGACTTGATTCCCAACATCCCCATCGTCTTCATTCCCAACATTCCCACTTACTTCATTCACAACATACCCACTGAATTCATTCCGAATATCCTCAATGAATTCATTCCCAACATCCCCACTGACTTCATTCCCAACAACCCCACTGACTTCTTTTCCAACATCCCCACTGACTTCATTCCGAACATCATCACTGACTTCATTCCCAACATCCCCACTGACTTCACACCCAACATCCCCACTGACTTCATTCCCAACTTCTCCACTGACTTCATTCCCAACATCCTCACTGACTTCATTCCCAACATCCCCACTGACTTCATTCTCAACATCCCCACTGACTTCATTCCCAATATCCCCACTGACTTCATTCCCAACATCCTCACTGACTTCATTCCCAACATCCACACTGCCTTCATTCCCAACATCCACACTGACTTCATTCCCAACATCCTCACTGACCTCATTCCCAACATCCCTACTGTCTTCATTCCCAACATCCCCACTGACTTCATTCCCAACATCCTCACTGACTTCATTCCCAGCATCCCCACTGACTTCATTCCCAACGTCCCCAACATCCTCAGTGCCTTCATACTCAACATCCCCACTGACTTCTTTCCCAATATCCTACTGCCTTCATTCCCAGCATCCCCACTGACTTCATTCCCAACATCCCCACTGACTTCATTCCCAACATCGCCACTGACTTCATTCCAAACATTCCCACTTACTTCTTTCTCATCATCCCCACTGACTTCATTCCCAACAACACCACTGACTTCATTCCGAACATCCCCACTGACTTCATTCCCAAGATCCTCACTGACTTCATTCCCAACATCCCCACTGCCTTTATTCCGAACATCCCCACTGACTTCATTTCCAACATCCTCACTGACTTCATTCCCAACATTCCCACTTACTTCATTCTCAACAGCCCCACTGACTTCATTGACAACATCTCCACTGACTTCATTCCTAACATCCCCACTGACTTCATTCCCAACATCCTCAGTGACTTCTTTCCCAACATCCCCACTGAATTCATTCCCAACATCCTCACTGAGTTCATTCCCAGCATCCCCACTGACTTCATTCCCAACATCTTCACTGACTTCATTCCCAACATCCCCACTGCCTTCATTCTCAACATCCCCACTGACTTCATTCCCAACCTCCTCACTGACTTCATTCCGAACATCCTCACTGACTTCATTCCCAACGTCCCCACTGACTTCATTCCCAATATCCTCACTGACTTCACTCCCAACATCCCCACTGACTTCATTCCCAACATCCTCACTGACTTCATTCCCAACATTCCCACTGACTTCATTCCCAACATCCTCACTGACTTCTTTCCCAACATCCCCACTGACTTCATTCCCAACATCCCCAGTGACCGCATTCCCAACATCCCCACTGACTTCATTCCCAACATCCTCACTGACTTCATTCTCAACATCCTCACTGACTTCATTCCCAACATCCCCACTGTCTTCCTTCCCAACGTCCACACTGACTTCATTCCCAAAGTCCCCACTGACTTCATTGCCAACATCCCCACTGAATTCATTCCCAACATCCTCACTGACTTCATTCCCAACATCCCCACTGACATCATTCCCAACATCCTCACTGACTTCATTCCCAACATCCCCACTGACTTCATTCCCAACATCCTCACTGACTTCATTCTCAACATCCAACTGACTTGATTCCCAACATCCCCATCGTCTTCATTCCCAACATCCCCACTGACTTCATTCGCAACATACCCACTGACTTTATTCCGAATATCCTCAATGACTTCATTCCCAACATCCCCACTGACTTCATTCGCAACATACCCACTGACTTCATTCCCAACATCCTTACTGACATCATTGCCAACGTCCTCACTGACTTCATTCCCAACATCCTCACTTACTTCATTCTCAACATCCAACTGACCTCATTCCCAACATCCCCATTGACTTCATTCGCAACATACCCACTGACTTCCTTCCCAACGTCCCCACTGACTTCATCCCAACATCCCCACTGTCTTCATTCACAACATCCTCACTGACTTCATTCCCAACATCCCCACTGACTTCACACCCAACATCCCCACTGACTTCATTCCGAACATCATCACTGACTTCATTCCCAACATCCCCACTGACTTCACACCCAACATCCCCACTGACTTCATTCCCAACATCTCCACTGACTTCATTCCCAACATTCTCACTGACTTCATTCCCAACATCCCCACTGACTGCATTCCCAACATCCCCACTGACTTCATTCTCAACATCCCCACTGACTTCATTCCCAATATCCCCACTGACTTCATTTCCAACATCCTCACTGACTTCATTCCCAACATCCACACTGCCTTCATTCCCAACATCCACACTGACTTCATTCCCAACATCCTCACTGACCTCATTCCCAACATCCCTACTGTCTTCATTCCCAACATCCCCACTGACTTCATTCCCAACATCCTCACTGACTTCATTCCCAACATCCCCACTGTCTTCCTTCCCAACGTCCACACTGACTTCATTCCCAACGTCCCCACTGACTTCATTCCCAACATCCCCACTGAATTCATTCCCAACATCCTCACTGACTTCATTCCCAACATCCCCACTGACTTCATTCTCAACATCCAACTGACTTGATTCCCAACATCCCCATCGTCTGCATTCCCAACATTCCCACTGACTTCATTCACAACATACCCACTGACTTCATTCCGAATATCCTCAATGACTTCATTCCCAACATCCCCACTGACTTCATTCCCAACATCCTCACTGACTCCATTCCCAAAATCCCCACTGATTTCATTCCCAATATCCACACTGACTTCATTCCCAACATCCTCACTGACTTCATTCCCAACAACCCCACTGACTTCTTTTCCAACATCCCCACTGACATCTTTCCCAACATCATCACTGACTTCATTCCCAATATCTCCACTGACTTCACACCCAACATCCCCACTGACTTCATTCCCAACATCTCTACTGACTTCATTTCCAACATCCCCACTGTCTTCATTCCCAACATCCTCAGTGACTTCATTCCCAACATCCCCACTGAATTCATTCCCAACATCCTCACTGAGTTCATTCCCAGCATCCCCACTGACTTCATTCCCAACATCTTCACTGACTTCATTCCCAACATCCCCAATGCCTTCATTCCCAACATCCCCACTGACTTCATTCCCAACCTCCTCACTGACTTCATTCCGAACATCCTCACTGACTGCATTCCCAACGTCCCCACTGACTTCATTCCCAACGTCCCCACTGACTTCATTCCCAACATCCTCACTGACTTCATTCCCAGCATCCCCACTGACTTTCTTCCCAACGTCCACACTGACTTCATTCCCAACACCCTCACTGACTTCATTCCAAACATCCCCACTGGCTTCATTCCCAACATCCCCAGTGACTGCATTCCCAACGTCCCCACTGACTTCATTCCCAACATCCTCACTGACTTCATTCCCAACATCCCCACTGACTTCATTCCCAACATCCTCAGTGACTTCATTTCCAACATCCTCACTGTCTTCATTCCCAACAACCCTACTGAATTCATTCCCAACATCCTCACTGACTTCATTGCCAGCATCCCCACTGACATCATTCCCAACATCCTCACTGACTTCATTCCCAACATCCGCACTGACTTCATTCCCAAAGACCACACTGACTTCATTACAAACATCCCTATTGACTTCATTCCCAACATCCCCAACATCCTCACTGACTTCATTCCAAACATCCCTACTGACTTCATTCCCAACATCCCTACTGACTTCATTCCCAACATCCTTACTGACTTCATTGCCAACATCCCCACTGACTTCATTCCTAACATTCTCACTGTTTTCATTCCAAACATCCTCACTGCCTTCATTCCCAACGTCCCCACTGACTTCATCCCAACATCCCCACTGTCTTCATTCACAACATCCTCACTGACTTCATTCCCAATATCCTCACTGACTTCATTCCCAACATCCCCACTGCCTTCATTCCCAACATCCCCACAGACTTCATTCCCAGCATCCTCATTGACTTCATTTCCAGCATCCTCACTTACTTCATTCCAATTATCCACACTGACTTCATTCCCAACATACCCACTGACTTCATTCCCAACAACACCACTGACTTCATTCCGAACATCCCCACTGACTTCATTCCCAAGATCCTCACTGACTTCATTCCCAACATCCCCACTGCCTTTATTCCGAACATCCCCACTGACTTCATATCCCAACATCCTCAGTGACATCATTTCCATCAACCTCACTGACTTCATTCCCAACATCCCCACGGAATTCATTCCCAACATCCTCACTGACTTCATTCCCAGCATCCCCACTGAATTTATTCCCAACATCCTCACTGACTTCCTTCCCAGCATCCCCACTGACTTTATTCCCAACATCCTCACTGACTTCATTCCCAGCATCCTCACTGACTTCGTTCACAACAACCCCACTGACTTCATTCCCAACATCCCCACTGACTTCATTCCCAACATCGCCAACATCCTCACTGACTTCATTCCAAACATCCCTACTGACTTCATTCCCAACATACCCACTGACTTCATTCCCAACATCCTTACTGACATCATTGCCAACATCCCCACTGACTTCATACCAACATCCTCACTGACTTCATTCCCAACATCCCCACTGACATCATTCCCAACATCCTCACTGACTTCATTCCCAACATCCTCACTGACTTCATTCCCAACATCCTCACTGACTTCATTCTCAACAACCAACTGACTTGATTCCCAACATCCCCATCGTCTTCATTCCCAACATTCCCACTTACTTCATTCACAACATACCCACTGAATTCATTCCGAATATCCTCAATGAATTCATTCCCAACATCCCCACTGACTTCATTCCCAACAACCCCACTGACTTCTTTTCCAACATCCCCACTGACTTCATTCCGAACATCATCACTGACTTCATTCCCAACATCCCCACTGACTTCACACCCAACATCCCCACTGACTTCATTCCCAACTTCTCCACTGACTTCATTCCCAACATCCTCACTGACTTCATT